>NC_083612.1:2589757-2884757 GCF_963584025.1 Labrus mixtus | reverse complement strand
CTGAGATGATCCGGGGCGTGATAGTGAACGTGGTGATTTCAGATTTAGACTTTCTCATGTTGTTGATTATTCTCATAGGTGAAAAATACTTTCTGATATCAACAGTTATCAAATCAACAGCTGATCAAGTTTCTGCTTCAGTATCGGGTTATTGTGTTAACAATGAGCTCCTGAAGCTGCTGAAGACTTCTGATTATAAAATGATTTTCAGATGTTTTCTTTGTGTTTGTACCACCTTCTCTCCCAAGTTAGACTACATTGATAGCAAGCTGAGGAACTTAAATGATTTCAATGAATTATTTTGTGTATTAAGTGGGCGCTTTATTTTGAAAAGATAAAGTTCAGTTCAATCCCTGACACATAAAGGATTTTTATATGCCATCAAAGTGTCTCAGGCCTCTCATTAGCTATTCCACTAAGAGCACCTGGTTTTTCTACATTTTTTGACCCAGTGACTCACTTCTACGTTTCTTCAGTTCAGTCGTATTTCTTTTTTTCACACAGTGAATTTGACTTCTCCTCAGCCTGTAAAAAACATTTTCTTAAAAACGTTTTCTGCAGCTACCAAAAGGTCGTCGTCTTCTGCCTGTGAAGATAACCCCGGCTTCTCTGAGCTCGTTTAAACTGCCTCACAACAACTTGATGAAAATGTAATTGTGCTCGTGCTAACTAGCTCGTGGTGGATTGAAAGATGTCTCTGTTGGTGAGATAATAAAAACAGCATCCTGTAAGCAGCACCAAAGACAGTTCAGATATAAGCGGCCGGCCCCTGCACGGCGGGCGGTCTCGATGAAAACGACGGCAGCCCGCCCCCGCCTGCGTGGATGTGGAGAGGATAGAAATAGCCGGGGCCTCTGTGAGTGTGTGCCGAGACTGGAACCACAGCACACAGAGCTCTAACAATAAGCTGTCACCACTACCCCTTCCTCCCCTCGGCTTTCTCCCATCCAGCAGCCGCCTGAGCCTGAGCGGGGCGGGGGGGGGGGGGGGGGGGGGCTTCTCTCTCCCTCTTCCTTTCTTTCTTCCACTTCCTGTCTCTCTGTTTTTGTAAGCTCTCATCAGTGGTGAGTCCCGGCCCGTCACGTGTTACGTCAGAGAAAAGGGGGCAGTGGGGGCCGCCTGTCTGTCTTTTTGTCAAAGGGGGGGTGGGGGGGGGGGGAGACGTTTCTCTGTCACGCTGCTCTATTTTTCATTCAGTCAGATAAAAATAGGGGATGACGCCCGTGGATTAGACACGCACATGACTCCTTGGCTCTGCTGCAAAAAGAAAAGATGTGATTTCTTTTTCTTTCCTCTCCCGCTCAGCTCGGCTTCCACTCGGCCCACCCGGCTCTTTGTTTTGGTTCCTGGTCACGTTTGGACGTCTGTGACAAATGTTGTATATCTAACGATGTCAGACTCTTTCATTATGTTTCATTACCTCGTGTGTCAGGAGGAGCAGGGGGGAAACGAGTGTGACATTCAGTCATCACTTCAGTTTGAAGTTCATATTCTGAGACATCTCGTGAATCTTTATTTGGTTCCTCTCACACCTGAACTCTGGACATTTTCCAGACACCTTTCAGGTCCTGAAGCTTTCTGACTGTCATGCATGCACCTCACAGTGGGAGATTATTAGTGTCACATACGCGCTCACAACTGAAGTTACTCTGTTAGGTTAAGTTTGGGGAAGGGGAGGGGGGCTGGAAATGGTGTGCAGGAGGAGGAGTCTTGAGTAATGGTGACTGTTTCTGGTTAATTTTGTATAAAGGCTAAGGCCCGACCGATATGAGGTTTTTGGCGCCGATACTGAAATTGATATCGGGGAGAAAAAAACCTGACACGGTGGCCTATATCTTTCTTAGATCGATACAGTCAACCAGATAAAAGATATTTAATGAAGACAAGATGGTCACTCGAGTGGAAAATAACTGAGCATGTCCGTGCATCACCGCTCGACACTCTGGAGGGAGATAATAATTGTTGTAATCCATATAGCGCCCTCTGCTGGTGAAAGAGAACTGATCAATGTAATACAAAGCAACTCAAATTAAGTGCTAATTGACTGATGAATGAATCGAGTCATATACTGGACTATTTTCCTCCAGTTGAGAGAGGACAGTGGATAGAGTCAGAAATCAGAGAGAGAGAGAGAGAGAGGGCGTGCAAACCTTCACCAGGCCAGCAGCGCCCATCGCAATTTAACTTTTTCCAAACTAGTGTAGCCCTCCTTTTTGACAATGTTGGGAACTCAAGAACAATATATGTGAAAGGAGCGTCAAGGTAATCTTGCGTTCTGTGCTGCTCTTGAGCAAGGCACTTGAATCGTATCCCAGCTGCCTGTCGATGCTAGAAGTCTGAGATTTAGACGGGCAGTTTTTTTTAGATTTGAAATGCCACAAAACAAACCACAACCACATGGACCCCATGAGCCTTTCATTTCATTCTGCTGGAGAAGGAAGAGGAGAGTTTCTGTAGCGGTGGAAGCAGCAGCACCACAGCTGAAGGTGAAGATGTCTGAAAGTGTTTCATGTGGCAGACGCACACAGTGGTCATGATTGAGTGAGCCAGCGTCTCTTCTTCACTTTCTTTTGCTCCCTGATCTTCTCCTCCAGCTCTCTCGACTTGAGGTCTGAGTGTCCCCTTCATGCACCTGTTTGGAGCAGTTTCCTCGCTTCTGGTCGCTCAGCCGTCTCTGTCATGAGCTCAAACTGAGCTTCAGTGAAGTTCAGTCAGTAGTGATGTAAACACACGCTCCACTCATAACTGAAAATTAGCAACTCGCTGCATTTACTTACAGAGTCAGGCCCCGTCTCCACCGAGCGGTTTTTACCGCACTGCGTGTTCGTCCTGTCTCCATGACAACAGTCTGTTGACGAAGGCCGCTGTATGACTGACACTGCTCTGTTACTTTTTTACTGCATTTATTTTTAATTTGAGATCGTTTATTTCCTGATCAGACACGGAGTGAAGAGGATGTGGGTGCAAGACACGATCTGTAGGAGGCAAAACTACGAGAGATTTCATAGATTTGGAAAAGAGCGCCTTTCTGAAAAGTAGCCCAACACAAAAAAGGCGTCAAGCGCGGAAAAAATGACGATGGGCGCTGCGCTTTTTCTCCATGCGGCCGCTTTTTGCTGAGAACGCTTTCTATTCTGAAGACTATTGAAAAATAGAAGCTGGCGCTCAGAAAAACCGCTAGGTGGACACGGGGCCTTGCTGCATTATTAAAGTAACTACATGGGAAAGTTCCTCGAGCGTTCATTTATTAGCGTCAATCCTCGTTTTAATGTTCACATTATGTTCACATTTCAAATAACGCTGTCGTTTCAGTTTGTAGGTATTTTACTCAACCGTTGATATGAAGCTCGCCGCCGTCAACAGTCGTTAGCCCGGCTTACAGATGATGGAGCGGGCGGTGTTTTAAATTAAGCCGGCTGTTTGGATGGAGCGTCTCCTCCTTGGTTGCTGTGTTGTACTTTAGTCTCTTGCAACATTTGCACACTGTGTTTGTTTGTTTGTTTTCTGCTCACCCTGCTGCTACACCTTTCTTTAAAACAACTCTTCAAATCTTCACTTATCACTCGGTGTTTGTACGCCCATCGTCTTCAGACACTGAGGTCCAACAACAGAAGCCAAAAGCAGAACGCGCCCTCTAGTGGTGTAAAAGAAAAAAAAAATGAATTGCAATATAAATTTTGTCAAATCGATTTAAATTGTCCTCCAGAGTTTAGTGCAGGGGTCGGCAACCTCTTCTATCAGAAGAGCCAACGATCTCGATGAAGAGAAATGTACACCATAACAACTACAGAGGCTAGCTTCTGACTCTCTCTTATCAACAGTTCGAGATTCTCCTGTAGCTACCTGAGTGACCTCGGGTCAGTCCTGGATCTGGTCGGTGGGGGGGTCGGCTGCTCAACCACATGAAAAGGACACGAGGACACTGAGGCTTATTAAACTTCTGGTGGTACAGCTTCCATCTGGGGGAACATTATCTGAGTTTGCACTAATTGAAGTCCACTTCCTGGTTCCTCACACAAATAAATACATAGATGACCATGAAGAGAGGCTGCCTCGCCGTGTGTGGCAACTTTGATGATTCAGGTTCAGTAAAGCTCCTTGAGCATGTCTCTGTAGTATCCATGCTTTCACCCATTAGTGCGGTTTCTCCTTATTTGTCTCCTCCTCCTCTTCTTTTCTTTTTTCCACTAAAAGACCTAAAAGAACTGACAACGCCAGCGCCATTTTGAACGTTTTATCAGACATTATTCTCCATTAGTAGACGACCTATAATACGAGTGGTGACCGACAGCGGTGTGAAAATGGTCTTCTCGTATCATAACAAAGGACTACCGCCCCCTGCTGGCATGGAGAGTTATTTCCTCTCATGTGCAGAACGTACGTGGTGGTTGGCCGTCGGCTGTAGTCTTTGCGGTGTGTTCAAGTGCAACTTTTTGGCCTCTAGTTCTTTGCCGTCTGCTTGGTGTGTCAGGGCCTTTAGTTGAGTTAAATGTCTCTTATTACAACATGAACTTGTTACTGGAAGTCAAATCTCACAGTATGAACATCACTGAATCAGCTTGTTGTCTGCAGCAGTGACAGACACTAACTGAAGGTATTACCTCACTGTCATCACGAGTCTGTTATTTGCATATTTCCCATCAAAAGGTTTCACATTTATTCACGGTGTGTGTGCCATTAACACCGCCTCATGTGCTCCTGATTTACAGTCGCAGACAGCCTTGCTGTCATGAACTTTACATATGGGGAAATGTGACGCAGCCACGAGTCATTTGTTGACAGTTTCATGCTGTCCACTTTGCAGAGCCTGCAGCACTGTGACTGTTTCTGTGAGCTCGTACAGTGCAGTGTATTTGCATGCAGCCAGTAGGTCACATTTCCATATGCCAGGAAGCTGTGGCATAAACGAGCTTTCACTGAGACCGAGTCGAGGTCTGGAAGCCGTAGCAGCCCTACACTTTTGATTCTGCCTTTATGATAATAAAACCTTAATGTCAGAATTATGTGACGGCAAGAAATAAACATCTTTATTTGTAAGTATATATGGCTGTGAATGTAGTTCTTTGATTGATTGCTTGTAGAAGGAAGTGCATCTGGTCTGTGCATCCTCCATCCGCCCAGCTGCTGCTGAACAGTCAAACAGGAGAGCAGTCAGTCACAGGGAGATCTGTACACACTCATTTCCATATGTAGGCCATAGAAACCACAAACAGGCCGGACACCTGTAGGTCAGGTCGAATGCCGCCTTTGTCCACATTCACATGAACAGACGTGTTATTCTCCCACTGCTCCACAGATCTCTGAAAAGTTAAAGTATGGGTTTGAGATAAAAATAAAAAAATCCCCGTCATGTGTATTGCATGGTACATCACATAGTCGACAGCTGTAGCCTGAATCATAAGAATTAAACGTACTTTCTGCAGTCTCTGCTCTGTAAAGTTCACCTGAGTAGGAGAAGGCTAAAGAAAAACTAATGGAAAAACACAAGTATTGATTTGAGTCCTGAGGGTTGTGCTAAAAATTCAGACTCGACGAAGTGAAGAGCTGCTCTCTCTCACGGAGCCGACAGTCAGCTGCTTTGTCTCAGACGTGGAATCAGTTAGTGTTGTGTATGCTGCTATTGTGTTGGTATAACTCGACTAACCAGTGTTGGAATTTTAATGGGAATGTTGTTTACAGGTTGATGTATATCGAGCTGTTCTTTGTCGACTGTGATGGGAGAACAGGGTGAATGAATTTCCCTCAGGAGGATTTAAAATCTGGGGATGTTCCTAATCCTAACTGAAATATGTCCTTGTCAGTAAAATTGAATTTCCAATTTAACCAACTTAGTCTAAAGAAAACATTCAGTACAGATCGGATCAACTGTGTGCTGTTGCACTAACAGTAAAAAGCTGAGCGTGGTGGATGGGGCTCCAGTGTGTGTTTGTGCTGCAATGTAAGATGTCGTGTGAGCGGTCATTTTGTGACTAAATGAAAAATTAAGTTTAAAAAAAAAAAGGTCGGAAATATACTAGGGTGGCCTGACCAGGTATCGTCCATGTGTGGGAAACACCGTTAATATGTCCATAAAGTGGGGCGCTGGTGGCGCAGTGGTTAGTGCGCGTGCCCCATGTACAAAGGCTGAGTCCTGTAGTCTTCCAAGCGGGCGGCCCAGGTTCAAGTCCAACCTGTGGCTCCTTTCCCGCATGTCAGTCCCCTCTCTCTCTCTCTCTCTCTCTCTCCCTGATTTCCGACTCTATCCACTGTCCTATCTCTCCATTAAAAGCCCAAAAATAAATCTTTTAAATAAAAAAATTAAAAAGTGTACCCAGTACATTTCTCCAGACGCTCTCTCAGGCGGTGGAGTCCTTGACTCTGAGTTTAGTTTTGAGAAGTCTTAAAGTAAGGCCTGAACGTCTGAAGGCTCAGATCTGCCTCAGTGATGTTTCTCACTGTCATGTTCTGTGTTTTTAACGGAGCGGTAAACCTTCAGGAGCGTCAGGATGTCGGAGCGGTTTGCTTTTATTCTTCAGCTATAATGAACACACAGGAATTTGTCTTGGAGGCAGAGTGCTGTGAAATATTAATGCTCTGAAACAATCATACTGATATAAAGTACCTGAGCACACGGGGGGGGGGGGGGGTTAGAGATCCAGCATTCACTCCATCAGCTCCTTTATTAAAGCGGCGCTCTGCACAAAGCTGCAGCCGAGGATATGAAGCTCAAAGATCTCTGCAGGCAGAGACAGTAAAACACAGTAGTTATTATTAAAACAGCACATGAAGCACAAACAGTAATAACATCAGTGTGGTCGGTCGGAGCTGTGATGTAACATCAGGGTTTGATGTGGCACTTCCTGGTGTGTTGCCATGACTACATCACCACTCGGAGTCAGAGGGACTGCCACATCTGTTTTCTGCACTGAACTTGAAGGCTGTATGCTTTGACATGTGACCTTTACACACGGAGAAGCATGTAGTTATTTATATTTGGGTTGTTGGTGTCAAAGCACTCAGCCGACATGATAACGGTTAAAGTATAAATCAGAAGGCTGTGTTACGACAGACGAGAGCACAGCACATTCATGCGTTGCTGCTGTTGGCACCTTCAGCGGGGGGGGGGGGGGAGAGATCCCGGGGCAGTTCGAGTGGTGGGTTGTGTTCTTGTGGGTTAATATCAGCTGGAAGCAGGAATCCAATCGATGCACGCACGCACATCAGGTAAAATACCTTTAATCATCGTGTAGCATCGCTAATCTGCTGCTTCTATAGGAAGCATAAAGACAGAGCAGCAGATCATGTCTGTCGTTTTCACTTTCCTAAGAAGTCAAATCCACTTTAAACAGAAACCAGCTGGAGGGTTAAAGCTCAGATTTCATCATGATGTAATGTCAAAATCAAAGATGTGTGTTTATGATTTAAATTGAGTGGATATAAAAGTCACATTTATTACAATCAGGTTCATTTTTATAGACTTAAAAAACAACTAAAATGTTATTTCATCATTTTATCACTGAATTAATTCAGACTTCTTTCCGTGTATTGATGTGATAGCAACAGCAATTTTATTTCTACAGCACATTTCATTACAGATGAGCTCGATGTGCTTTACATTGAGGTTAAAAACAAAATCAAAACACAGCAACAAAATAAAGAAAAGTGTTTCCACAGTCATTAATAATTCATACACACGACAAAGCAAACATCAGTTACCACAAAAGTGATCATACACACACACACACACACACACACACACACACACACACACACACACACACACACACACACACAAAAAAAACTATTCAAGAACAGATTTTGAGTTTAGTTTTAAAAGTAGAAACAGTAATGGACTTTAGGTCAGCAGGTCACAGTTAGTCCTCCAGAGTCTGCGCTAAGAGCCGCGTCCCTACCAACCTCCCGCCTTTCTAAGTATCTGTTTGATCTTCACAGCGGCGATCCAATCGAGGGATAGCAGACCGTTTCTCTTTACCAATCAGAATCAAGTATTTCACACAGCCGTGTAAACATAGCACCTGGTGGTGTTTGAGCTCTCTACATCTGTTTTCTTCTTCTTCTCTGTGAACCTAAAGGAAGTGTTTGGACTCCTCCTCAGTCTACTACAGAACACCGAGCTGACAAACTCTCGACTCAGAGACACTCGACCGACCTGAAGGAGAGCGAGAAGTGAGGAGTGTGATGCTGAAGCTCTCTCCGAAGAGCTCCGAGGCATTCCTCAGCTCTGGAGTGAGATAAGAATAGCCCTCGCTCGTCTTCCCTCTATTGGTCAGCTGGTGTGGCTGTGGGGAGCTGCTTCGGTTCCAGCAGCAACACTACAGACGTACAGAACGGCGAGGGGAGAGAGGAGCCCGGTGCCCTCTGGGTGCAGCCGAGCAGCCGAGCAGCCTGGCCTTGAATATATTTGGCTCTTGTCAGTTTGCCTACAGATCTGCAGTGGTCTGCAATTAGGCTGCTTCCTGTTTCAACACAGGATGAGGCTGTGAAGCTGTAGATCTGAGGGAGCATGGGAGCATGGGAGTATCCAGGCCGTCTGTAGGAGAGAGGACACAGAGTGTTCAGAGACAGGATAATGCTCAGCAGAGAGAAGGTAGCTTTTCATAAAACATTTGATTCACACACAAATATTTATAGTTTATATGTAATAGAAATCCACAAATATACAATATACATATATATTTAAAAAACACATTTGTATCTTGTTACAATAAACAACAGTTTGTATATATATTATATTTGTATATATTTGTGTGTGTATTGAAATACATTTGTGAATCCTTCTGTGTGAATTTGTGAGACTGATCTAACTCTATATACTTGAGTCATCTGTGAGACTGAGCTGAATGTCTCGCTGCTCCATTTGGTATCCTGCTGAGTGAAAATGCTAGCTTTAGCTTTAGCTTTAGCACTTAGCACCGATTAGCAAAACAAAAAAGGATATTTTTTGAAGTTACGAACCTTTTTAAAAGAATCTAAATTTTTACATATATTGATTTTTTCCCACCGTATCAGTCAAAGCACTGCGGTACATTTTCTTTAAAGGGGCGGTTGTGGGTCAGTGGGTAGAGTCGGTCGGAGGTTTGATTCCCGGCTCCTGCAGCCACATGTCCGATGAGTCCTTGGGCGAGACACTTGTTTCTCCCGCTGCTTCGTCTGCGGCGTATAAATGTGTGTGAGTGGATGAGTTAATACTGATGGACTCTTTAACCAGCAGCCTCTGAATGTGTCTGAAGTCTCAGAGAGCGCTATAACCTCAAGTCTATTCTCCATTTAGTCCTTCACTGTTCACTCTCTACTCTCAGTATTGAAACCTTTTCCTGATAACTGCAACAAAAATACACGTCTTTGGGGCGCTGGTGGCGCAGTGGTTAGTGCGCGCGCCCCATGAATGGAGGCCGTAGTCTTCCAGACAGGCGGCCCGGGTTCAAATCCAGCCTGTGGCTCCTTTCCTGCATGTCATTCCCCTCTCTCTGTCCCTGATTTCAAACTCTATCCACTTTCCTGTCTCTCCATTAAAGACCCAAAAAAAAAATACACGTCTTAGACAACCACCATCAGATTATTTGTTGTTTGATAAGAAAAAAACAAGCAGGCAAACTTCTGCTGAGTGTCTGAATTTGCACAAATGCATTGGCAATATTTCAGTACCGAAACATTGCCAACCCAGTTGTGCAACTAAGACAGTGCTCCGCTGCTTTGGCCATAAATGTGACTGAAGATTTGTAGTTCTTTGAGGTTTCAGTACTCTCCCAGACGGGAATAAACTTAATGAGATTGTTTAATTTTAAAAACGTGGCATCACAAAGTATCAAACATTTTGACAAACCCTCAGCTCAGTCGTCAGCAGGTTTAAGATCGGCCGAGGCAGAGACCAGATCCCCGTGCTGATACTGACCGGGTGCAGCCCCTCCCTGTCTCACACAAAGCACTGGAAAAATATGCGTCAGCGCACTTCCTCCTTCTCCCTTCACATTTGAACTTCCTGTTCTCCGGGCTGGTCGGAAGTGAGATGCTTTTGAATGGAGGCTTCTGTCGGAGGCGATGATTCAGATACTGTAGTATTTAGTCTGAAGGATCACAGGAGACTCTTTAAACAAAATGAAACACTTCTGATTGAAATGAGTGGCACACTCTCTCACAGCCACATGCCAACACAACACAATCTCTCACCCACTCTCAGCCGCACGCTTTGTCCTCCAGACGCACAGACCAAAACACACTTTGACCTTTTCTTGGTGCAAAAATGAGAAACGGCATATTTTTCATCCTTCATCTTTTTCCCTCCCTCTCCTCCCCTCCCTCCTTCCTCTCGTCCTGCAGCTCTCTATCTCCTCCTGGCTCTCCTCTCCTGTCACTGTGTCAAGGTCACCTTTAATGTGCTGCACAGTGAAGACGCTCAGAAGACCTGGCTTTAACCGAAACAGCAGCCCTCTAATAATTCACTTACATAAGTGTGAGACGTTGCATCAAATCGGTGTTACACCAAAACATGAATCATGTGAGCCGGCCGGTAGAGCATCTTGTCTGAGTCTTTATCAGCGTCTGACTTTTGATTTAATCAAGGAGTAAAAATGAGGATGGATCTGTAGTTTTTATGAGAATGTGTAACATTTTGTTTCCACAGACGAAGATAAGACGATCTGTTTTGAGTGGACCGCTTTTCTTAACGCCTCTCTTTTGTTTTTGCAGCTCTGATGGTACGAGCTGAACACTGACCGCTTCCTGCCTGAGGACACCTGCTGCCCGCTGCCCTTCACCATGTCTGGGATGCATGTAAGTGAACGAAAACATGTGTTTAGTCTTTATTTTATATGAAACAGAAGCTCATGACATCGGAGAAACTGGATGTATAGAATTGTTTTCTAAGATTCTTTACCCTCACAGGACATAAAAATAACACGCACCTTGATCTTTGTGACCAATTGCACTTAAATTGTGCAGTGATGTCATGTGTGAGGTCATGCTGCTGCGTCTTAATTAAAGGTGCAGTCAGTAGAAATGTTTGTAAACACAACATTCAAACATGGCCCCTCCTCCTCTAGAAGCTCTCACTCCCTGCAGGATGTAGTGTGTACGTTTACTGCTTGTAGCTACCATAGACTGTAAAAATAACTAGCTACTAGCTACACTGCAAGCTAACTCTCGCTAGCTCAAGCTAACCGCCGGTGTTTGTCACCTTCCTGTCCAACAGGAAGTAGACCAACTCCACGTCCACGGGTAAAAGACAACACAAGGTTCACCCTCGTTTTAGAACGAGCTTTATCCGCTTGGTGTTTCTCCTCACTCTCATTATATTTTCTCTTCTTTGCTGCTACGTCCACGTCCGTCATATTCACCGCTTTGAATCTCGTCCAATCACTGAATTGTATCCACTCCTAAACTCACCTGCTGCGCTGTCATTGGCTGAGAGGAAACACACCAGCTCCGCCCAGAAACGTCCCGAGTCGACCAGAACAAAGCAGAACAGTAAAATCCAGTCAGAGGACAGAGTCTCTGCAGACACAGTCACCACCACACATGTACGGAGGCCCAGAAGGGACAATGGAGCAGCTTCACTTTAGGAGAAGTCTGGATTTTATTTTGAAGGAAAAAGCTCTGCACTAAAGGTTAACTAACACACACACACACACACACACACACACACAGCACAGTGTGAGCATGACTTCAGCTCATGTAGTGATGTATTCATGCACAGAGCTGCTCTGGACTCATCCATCAAAGTATCAGGTGGTTCCATTTCAGCCGGCTGTCTCAGAGGTTTAACTAATGCTTCTCAAATGTTGGCTTCAGAGTGGGATTACTTCCTGTGCTGCTGCATCATAATCTGCCTGCACGCGTCCTTATTGATCCGGATGGTTCTTATCTGTCACACCCCGGTGCTTCACTACAGTCAGACACACTCTCTGAAGAGGTCACATTTCACAGATCACACCGACACACTAAAGCTGAGATCTGACTTAATATCTTTAATCTTTCATAACTTCATTTACATGAAACGGATAATTCTGTTTCCCTGCACACGAGAGAGTGAACATCATGCATCGATTTATTCTGTTCATGTTTGGTCGAAAGGTTTTCTTTGTTTTTAACAGAGAATCTAAAGCTTTATTCAAACAGGATTCAAATCCAACCAGGTGACCTCTGGTCGTTTGTAATAACTGTGGAGGACGTTTGTGTTTTTAATCCTGTGTGAATCCAACATTTCTGTAGAAAAAATTAATGGACAATTTACCGACCTCAGATAATATCTATCCTGTCTGAGTCAGCATCTCAGTAATGTGAGGCGGTATTCTTTTTATCAAAGAAGGTTTCTGAGGCTTTTCTCTGCACATCTGTCCGCTCAAAAATAATGGAAACATTTTAGCCGACTCATCTCGTGCCACAGAACAGAGACCGATATTAAGAAGGAGCAAACTAAAGTCCATCAGAAGAACCAGATGATGAATGATCCTCTCACATGTTTATAGTGCTCGTTGTTTGGTTGTTTGTTGAAGTGTACCGGGTGTGGAGTCGAGGCCGTTATCATGCAGCGCCTTAACATGTTCAATCACCCCCCCCTGTCAGATAACTGTATTTGACCCGCCGTGGTTTACAGCTACATTAATACACCATGGGTCAGTGAGCTTCTGGCTTTAGATTGATTATGTCTCTACTTTAACACATCCAGTCTCTGGAGGTCTGGAGGTCACATCACGGTCTTGATGCAGAATTATTTTGTGGGGCAGCAGTGTGACCTGTCGGTAATGTTACAAACCTCAGACCAAGAGGTCAAAGCTTCTCAGAGTGCCTCCATCGGCATCAAACCATCAGCTGAAAAAACCCAGGATGAGGTTCATAACCCGGGTCCTCACGTCCATGTAAACGCACACAGAGCGCTGTTTTATGGACCGACCTTCTGCTGGGGGGCTGACCACCCGGCCAAAATAAGACACAAGGAGCAGGGACACGAGAACACACTGCTCTCATTCAGAGTTAGAAGTCAAGGCTTGAAAATCAGTTTTAAGACTAGATTTAAAAACAGGCAGTGCGGGGGGGCCAACCTGATGGGAGAGGTGAATTTAGCTAAATAAGCACGGCGCCTCTGGTCTTCAGCACAGACTTTGGACAGGCCAAAAAACAAAAAAAAAAACGGTCTGTGGATCTCAGTGATCTCGACGGGTTGTAGGGCTGCAAAACCTCTGAAATAATTTGTGTCTCTGCCCCACGTACAGATTTAAAAACAAATAGTAACATTTAAAAATGAATCAGGCAGCCAGTGAAGGGAGGCGGAGATCTGCTCCTGCTTTCCTGTGTCTGTTAAAAGACGAGCTGCAGCACTTCGGACCAACTGTAAGCGAGAAAGAGGACGCCTGACTAACGCCAACATAGAGGTCATTGAAGTAGTCCAGACAGGCGTGATAAAAGCTTGAATAAAGGCCCCGATCACACAGAACCGTGCCGCTAGAAAAGCGCAGCCAGCAGAACCATTGTTTTAGTGCGCGGTCACACTGGCCATCCGTACCGTACTCAAGCACGATTGCCCCCCCCCGCCGCCCCCCCCCGCTGCGCTATTCCCGTGGCGCAGCATGGCCCATGGTCACACTGCACAGGACTAACTGTGCCTTAGCACGATTACCTCTTGTGCATAACGTCGTAATACAACACATGCACTCTTTATGTTATTATGAGAGAGAGAGAGAGAAAGAGAGAGAACGGATGGCCAGTGTGACCGCGGCCATACTGTGTTACAGCGCCCTTACTGTGCGCTCGTCACTGCATAGCAGCGGTGAGAGCTTTACGTTTGCTCAAATCCGTTTTGTCCCACTTATTTTATTTGGTCGCCCGTATGCACACGCATTCCCTCTCCACAGGTTCTCTGGAGGGTTTTCCCACATGCGCTCAGGTGTTTCTGGAGCGACCTCACAAAACACAAAAAAAGATAAAAAAGGAGTTAACCTTGGATGAAAGCCAGAGCTGGTGAGAACTAGATTTAACAGTGGAATGTATGTTTGTCCACTTTAATGACAGTGAAGAGACGAGGTTTCCTCCAGTCCCAGTCGTCTCCACTCGTCTGAAGTCATCATGTGTTATTGAGTGAGGCTGACACATCCAGCTGTATTGTGTGATGTCAGGAATAAAGCAGCTTCAACAAGGAGATACTCGCTCACTCACACCTGCTGCTTTGTACTCAGCTCGCTCATTTCATCTCATTCATTCTTCTGTCTGTGTTTTTTGATCACACAGCTGTGCAGATCTGACAGCGAACACACAAAGCAACCTTCTGCATTCCTTTTTAAATATGAGGAGCTGCAGCGCTCGCACTGACTGACAGAGAGCGGCGCTGGCCTTTCAATGAAAATCAAATCAAGTCATAAAAAAACCTGAATCTCGTGTCACATCGCTGTGAATAACGTTGGTTCCTCTCTCTGTCCTGTGTGATGTAGGTACCCTGGACGACTGGCACAGAGTGTGTAGCCAAGTACAACTTCCAGACCGCCAACGAACAGGACCTGCCTTTCTGTAAAGGAGATGTACTCACCATTATCGGAGTCACCAGGGTAAGATATTCAAAAAAGGAATGTAGAAACTGACCATTGTACAGCTTACTAAGGTTCTTCAAACCACTTCACTTGAAGGAATAGCAGCTCTACTCCGAGCTCCCCCTGAATGTCTGAGCTCCTGACCCTCTCTCTGAGGCTGAGTTCAGACACCCTCCAGGGGAAACTGTTTTCGGCCGCTTGTATCCGCGATCTTATTCTTATAGTCACTACACAAAGCTCATGACCACAGGTGAGGGTTGGAACGAAGATCGACCGGTAAATCGAGATCTTTCACTTCAGGCTCAGTTCCCTCTTCACCACGATGGGGCGATACAACGTCCGGATTACTGCAGACGCTGAACCACACCGCCTGTCAATCACACGCTCCATCTTACCCTCACTCATTAACAAGACTCCAAGATACTTACACTGGATGAGCGGATGGATGGATGGATGGATGGATGGATCGGTGGATAAGTGGGTGGATGGATGGATGGATGGATGGATGGATGGATGGATGGATCAGTGGATAAGTGGGTGGATGGATGGTTCGGTGGATGGATGGATGGATGGATTGGTGGATGGATGGATGGATTGATTGATTGGTGGATGGATGGGAGAAATGTTCTTTACAATAAAACAAAAAAAACATTCATTTCATTCAAACACAAACCTGAGAATAGTAGAAACAGAGTCCACCTGTATAAATCTGTAGATCACTCATCCAACATCTACACCTCTTGAGCGTGTCGAGAGAGGGACACCTCACCTCCTGGACGACTCGGTAACACCCCTCCATTTGTTTATTTTGTGATTGTCTCTTTCAGGATCCCAACTGGTACAAAGCGAGGAACACAGTGGGCAGAGAGGGCACCATTCCAGCCAACTACGTCCAGAAAAGGGAAGGAGTCAAGTCAGGAGGGAAACTCAGTCTTATGCCGTAAGTACCAGAAAGAAGAAGAGAAACCAGCAGATCTGTGTCTGCACGTGCATCTTACAGTTCATGTTCAAAGCATCAGAAATGAAAGCATCACATTCTGTATTTCATATCTTTTACGTTTCCACACGAGCTCTTCCTCCGTCTTTGATCATGTCAACAAGTCGTTGAATCCCCCCGTTCACTCCTGCCCCCCCGCTGTGAGGGGAATTGTAGTGTTGATTGTAAAAGTCAGCCGTGGCATCAAAAGATGGAAATCCTTTCTGTTTTGTTGTTTTGTTGTTTCCTCTTGTCTGTGTCGGACTGCCACAGAGGCCAGGACAGCTGTGCACTCCATTTGAATGAAGCTCTTTGAAACAGCAGCGATCTGAAAGAGAGGAAAAACAAAACGAGAGGCGGGCGCGCAAAATGAAAGGAGACAGGAGAGGCTGCTGCTGTTGAATCCCCATAGCATAGTTATGAGGTTGTTGTCATTTGAGGTTTTGTTGTGTATCCCTCAAGTGATGACAATCAAGAATCTGAACGTGACAGAAAGTAGAAGTTTAATGTTTGAAATGTAGAATAAGAAGAAGAGGAGGAGGAGGGTGCTCACTCGACTGGGAAAGTGGTGCTCGCTGTCCTGAAACTAACCAAACAGCTTTTGATGAAGTCTGTCAGTATTTTTTAGTATTTTACTTTCACAGAGTGTCCCAACTGGAGCCCCCATCATTACCATGGCAACCAACTACATCTTGTCTGATAGTCTTTAAGCACAGTGTAAAAAGACTACAGGCACTGTACTCAATCCCAAAGCATATTTTAACTGTGTTTGAAACGTTTAGTTTGGCCCTCGTCTTCTCTTGGAAGAAACGTTTCACTTGAGAACAGGAGCGTGGCCAGGGGTGGAATCGGCCATTATCCATTATCTCATTCATGTGTGCACACAAACTTCAGGACACGCCCCTGCTTGTGAATATCTGCTTTTTGAACTCAACTATATAAAAACATCCATGGAGAAGAGAAAGTCGTTACGCCCCAAAGTGAGAGTGCATTTCTCAAACACAGATCAGTCCGAGAATGACTCTTCAGGGTGTCGTTGTGTTCAGCTGAGCGGTGCTCGCAGAGACGACGGTCTGCTCAGTGTTAGCAGCAGCAGCTTGTTGGCAGGAAACATTTAAATAGACTTTTGACCCTCTGTGTCTCCCTTCATCGGCTGCTGCTGAAAGCTCTGACCTCTCCGTTTGCCACCAATCATACTGCCTGTCTTCACCGGTTTAAACCTGGTCTCAGGGTCATTGAGCTCTGGCATGTTGTAGTGTGTGTGTGTGTGTGTGTGTGTGTGTGTGTGTGTGTGTGTGTGTGTGTGTGTGTGTGTGTGTGTGTGTGTGTGTGTGTGTGTGTGTGTGTGTGTGTGTGTGTGTGTGTGTGTGTGTGTGTGTGTGTGTGTGTGTGTGTGTGTGTGTGTGTGTGTGTGTGTGTGTGTGTGTGTGTGTGTGTGTGTGATCTCTGAAAAGTCCCGGTGGTTAACTTTAAATACGCCCTGTGCTATGACTATGACATTATGCGAACACAGCAGTATAACTCTTAACTCGTCTTTGCTGAGGCTCTTCTTAGATTAAACTTTACTGAGAGATATTTCATGTTTTCATATCATCATGTCGTCAGATAAGTACTAACATGTCCTCTTTAACAAACTCTCATCAGGGTCTACTTTCCTCTCTTTTCTTTTCCTTTTTTTCGCTGTTGAGAGAAACAAGAAAAATGCAAATATGAACATTTGATTGCCGTTATAAATCACTGCAGAAGAAGTCAACCCTGACAGCAATCAAACTGAGGCCTCACTTCAAGTTTCCATGACATGCAAAGTCGAGCTGTTTGATTCTGCTTCTCTTCATGTTACATGTTAAAATCAGGGTTGGTCATTTCCTTTGAGATACATTTAAAGATTTTGGTGTAAATTGTCTTTAGGTCCTGACAGAAATTAATAACTCAGGTTCTCTGAAAAAGGAACAAAGAAAATCCGTCACCTGTATCAGTTTGTAAGTCTGTAAAAACTTCAACCAATGTCTGCCACGAGGTACCAATCTGATGAGCCAATCAGACGTCTCCCTGCTCGCTCTCTACCTCTTGCGTGCTCTAGCTCACACTCAAAGAGCGTCACCGATGACTTTAGGAGTTTATACTGAGAGTTTATTTACTGCTGAATGAGACATGAGACGACGTAGTTTCTACACAATGTAAGAGATGAGCTGAGGTCATGTAAGTGAGGGGGCGTGGCTTTAGAGGGAGCACAGGGGGGAGGGGGTGCAGACGGAGCACTGAGGGAATGCTACTTTCAAAATCATGCTAGTTTTTTTTTTTTAAATGACCAGCCCTGAGTTTAATGTAGGAAGCCGGGGACCTTCATTTGAACGCTTACCGTAAAGTTACTGTAACCAACAGCGATGAACAGGAGAACACGCGTCTTGACGATTACTAACCAAAGCTACCTGGTGTACGTCCTGTGAGAACAGAGACAGCATTTCATTGGCTGCAGGATTTGTGGAATAGTCAGAATTTGAGTCATTAGTCGATATCATTTCTATGTTTCCAAGGAAATGGCTGTTTTGTGAAACCCACATATTGTCTTTATTATTTGCTTGATTCTGGTGTTCGGTTGATATCAGTCCAAGACGTCGTGATGAAAATGTGATTTAGAGACATCATAAATCTCTGCTTTGATTTCATGTGACCTTTTAAAGAATGAATTGACTCGCTGATCTCAAAGTCGTTGCCTTCTTTGAGCTCAGTGCGTAGTTAAAAGTTTTTCATATCCCTCATGTCATCAGAAGTCGTTCCTCTCGAGCCGTTAGCTGTAACCTTCGGGGACTTGTTGATTTTTGTTTTTTGAAGTGAATCACTAACAGATGTCTCAGAGAAGAGCTCTCTCCCTCTGCTCTGAGTTACATAAAGGTTCAGCTGTGCTCTTCTGTCTCCATGCTCACTCTGACCAGCTGAGACTCAGCAGCATTATGCAGCCTGCGCGGTCTGCTGCCCCCTTGTGGCAGATATCTGCAAGACCCTGCAGCACCACCCCCTTAAGAAGCTGGGGCATTCAAAACATACCGCCCTATTTCCTGTTGTCCACTCCAAGATGCTAACTGCATTTTTGGGCCTTTTTTCTGTCACTATGATGTCATGCATGAAGATTGTAGATAATGTGCCGTTCACAGAGCAGCTAGTGTGTCCATTAAAAGGCCGGTGTGTGTGTGTGTGTGTGTGTGTGTGTGTGTGTGTGTGTGTCTCTGGGGCGAGCGAGCTTGGCTCCCGCTCTCGGATTAGTAGGAGTCAAGGAGCCGCAGAAGCTGCCTGCACTGATCTAATCAACATGACCCGTATTAAGCTGCTCGCCACGAGGACCTCTGCTGTCTCAGGAGGCTGAGGAAGAGGAAGAGGAGGAGGAGGAGGGGGGAGGGGAAAGTTATGAAGGAGGAGGGAGTGATGGAGGAGGAGGCGGGAGGGGAAAGTTATGAAGGAGGAGGGAGTGATGGAGGAGAAGGAGGGAGTGATGGAGGAGGAGGAGGGAGTGATGGAGGAAGAGGAGGGAGGGATGGAGGAAGAGGAGGAGGAGGGAGTGATGGAGGAGGAGGAAGTGATGGAGGAGAAGGAGGGAGTGATGGAGGAGGAGGAGGGAGTGATGGAGGAAGAGGAGGGAGGGATGGAGGAAGAGGAGGAGGAGGGAGTGATGGAGGAGGAGAAAGTGATGATGAAGGAGGAGGGAGGGATGGAGGAATAGATGGAGGAGGAGAAAGTGATGAAGAAGGAGGAGGGGGAGTGACGGAGGAGGAGAAAGTGATGAAGAAGGAGGAGGGGGAGTGACGGAGGAGGAGGGAGTGATGGAGGAGGAGGAGGAGGGAGGGAGGGAGGAGGAGGAGGAGGGGGAGTGACGGAGGCAGCTCTAGAAAACTAAATCAATTGTAGTTGTTGATGATCACCTGTTCACCTGTCAGGATGGATAGAGACGCTGTGGGCTGCTTCAGTCTCTGAACGACATGAAGTGATCGAATAGTTTGATGACATCATCGCTGAACCTCCTGCACCTTCACATTAAAATGATCCAGCTGATCAGGACGCTCTTAGCATCTCATATCAGACGTTTTCCAGACATTTGGACCCAGTAGAGACCCCCGTCATAGAGACCCCCCCGTCATAGAGACCCCCCCGTCATAGAGACCCCCGTCACAGAGACCCCGTCATAGAGACCCCGTCATAGAGACCCCCGTCATAGAGACCCCCGTCACAGAGACCCCGTCATAGAGACCCCGTCATAGAGACCCCCGTCATAGAGACCCCCATCATAGAGACCCCGTCATAGAGACCCCGTCATAGAGACCCCCGTCATAGAGACCCCCGTCATAGAGACCCCGTCATAGAGACCCCGTCATAGAGACCCCCGTCATAGAGACCCCCATCATAGAGACCCCCGTCATAGAGTCAAGTTTTGATACTTATTATGTAAACTGCTGTTGTAACCATTGATTGTATCTGTCCTCGGTTTGTCTGTGATTGTATTTTATTTTCTTCACTGATGTTGTGAAGGTTGCGGGGGGATTTTTTTGTGTCCTATTTAGGAAAACCTCAAGATTAGGTTGTTCCTAGCAGACCGGTCTTAAGGCAGTGATTCCCAAAGTGGGGCCCTTTAGACCCTTTGGGGTCCCGAGGTCATGACAGTTGGTTGGAGCAAGGCTAAATAAAAACGACCCACTCAGCAAAGAACGTTTTGTGAGGGGACTACCGGGTAGATGTTCAGCTAACAGTGAATCTACAGCAGACGTCACAACTACTAAAACAAAGACACAAAAATACGATGAGTCGTATCTCGCCCACACCTTCACCTGAACAACGCTGGGTAATAAGCAGAGCCACACACTTCCTGTTGCAACATCCTACCTGTGTGTCGGTCTCAATAAACACGAGAGCTGATGAGAAGATCTGCAGCACTGATGTATTTTAACTGACTGATGTTGAGTGTGGCTAACATTAGCATTGCTAACACCACCAGCTGTATGTCCTCCATGCAGTTTTAACATGCCTGGACTGAATGTGGTCGGTTCATCCTGACGCAGCTGCTCCCGTGTTGGTTTACATCGGGGGAGTAGAGCGAGGAGAGCTCGCCTGTTAACCGGAGCCCCAGCTATTGGCAGCATGACCACTTTGAACACTACATTTGACCATCATTGTTTAGTAAACTTATCTCTACTCAGAACCCTCACAGGAGCAGGAAAACACTGCAGGGTGAGAAGGGTGACAAGACACACCGCCTTAGACCGCTGCAGCTTCATCCTGACCCCCAGAGAGGCGGGTGGATGTTAAAGACAGCTGCACACAGATGTTCAGAAACATGGATAGTGTTATGATGTAAGATGCACAAAACCGGGGTAAGACTGAAATCCAGGAATTCTGGTTTGCATGCGATGGCGCTCCGAGTAATGCAGCCGTCTAATCCATCCATTAGCAGCCTATAGCTGCATCCAGAAGGCCATATGGTGAGGGTCAGGCGGGGTCATACATCACGCTTTGAGATGAAGTAGAAGGGGATTTATATTTCCTCCGAGTATGGACAGCTTTTTAGCTTAGCTTCATCCTGAGTTTATATGATTATTTACGTCCATCTTCTGGTCCTCCCTGTAGGAGTGGGTGACCTGTTTCTGTTCCACCCGACGCCTCGTCTGAGCAGGTTTTGCACTTTCCTGTTATTGCAGTGGCTGTGTGTCGGTTTCCTACTCTGCCTCAGGCTTCTCCTTTAGTGTGTGTGTGTGTGTGTGTGTGAGTGTGAGTGTGA
Source organism: Labrus mixtus (assembly GCF_963584025.1). Taxonomy (NCBI): domain Eukaryota; kingdom Metazoa; phylum Chordata; class Actinopteri; order Labriformes; family Labridae; genus Labrus; species Labrus mixtus. The sequence continues at coordinate 2,863,504 of NC_083612.1, read as the reverse complement.
GTGTGAGCTCCACGCTTCCTGTTGTTTGGGTTCAGGTACTTTTTCAGCGGCACCGCTCGAGCTGAACAGACTGGAAGTGCCGCTGCCAGCTTCCCATCACCTCACTCTCTTGTTTTCCACTTCCTGTTTCAGGGGAAGTGCTGTGGGCTGTGATACATGGAAGAGGATCTTTATACATTATAATAATAATACATTGGGCTTATATAGCGCTCTTCTGAATCCTGAAGAGAAACATACATGAACCCATATCCACCTCTTTCTGTATCATTTCCCTCTTAACTTTTCTCCTGTCACATCTTTTCTTTGTAGATGGTTTCATGGGAAGATAACTCGGGAGCAGGCCGAGCGGCTCCTCTACCCTCCGGAGACGGGTTTGTTCCTGGTGAGGGAGAGCACCAACTACCCCGGCGACTACACCCTGTGCGTCAGCTGTGACGGCAAGGTGGAGCACTACCGCATCATCTACCACAACGGCAAGCTCACCATCGACGAGGAGGAGTACTTTGAGAACCTCATGCAGCTGGTCGAGGTGAGGCACGGCAGAAAACAAAAGGCTGTGACCTTCTTAAAGGTCCAATCAGTGAGATGTGAGATGATAAAGGTATCTTACTATCTGATCATTAAGGAAACATGTTGAAGTGCTGGCTTCTCTGACAACAATGCAGCAGCCAGTATGTCCTCCTTCTAACTTTAGATTCTGATCCTGAATGCTCTGGATTTGTTTGGACCAGAGAAGGTAGGCGCTTTTAAGGCAACCCCCCCACACACACGGCCGTTTTGGACGCCCCTCGGTTTGTCAGATATGAGAGCAGTTATCAGGTCAACAGGTGTTGCAGTGATGGAAGCGGGCAAGAGAAGTGGTTCAGATAGAAGTGATTGTACCCGACCTAAAAAGCCTCTGCATGTTTCTAATAAGCTCCACGAGCAGAAACGTGCTCAAACTAGGATCAATATTGGAGATGCTTTTGAAAAATGGAGAGAGGTTAGTACACAGAAAGGTTTACAGACCCATGCAGAGCTGGATAAACACTGAAGCTTCAGAGTCCACCACATGGTGACCTGAGTGAGCATCGAATATTTATGCCAGTATTTACAGTTAATGAAGTGACATCTTGCTTCAGCGTGATCAGTCATGCAGCAGGATGATTACATAACTTTGTAAACAAAAGCCCCCCCCCCCCATGTCCTACCTAACAACACACATACACACACACCAACTTCAGCGTGACCACAGTGAAGATGAGACTCGAGTACATGTTCCCATTCTTCAGAAAGCCGTCTGATCCTCTCACTCGCCGCCTGATATCTGAAAGCCGGTTCAGGAGGAGGACAGAGTGTGGAGAGGGGAAGACAGGAGACATGATGGCAGAGAGAGAGAGAGAGAGAGAGAGAGAGGGGGGGTGGAGAGAGAGACCTTTCATCCTCTCAGATAGAGAGATGAGCTGGATTGGCGGCTATCACACTTCTAATTGGACCTCGTCTCTGTGCCTCGCGGGGCGTTGGAAGTGGACGACAGGATCGTGCCAGCTGGCTCCAAAACCATCTACATCCCCAGAGAGCATTTATCAATCTCTCTCTCTCTCTCTATCTCTCTCTCTCTCTCTGTCTCTCTCTCTCTCTCTGTCTCTCTCTCTCTCTGTCTCTCTGTCTCTATCTCTCTGTCTCTCTCTCTGTCTCTCTCTCTCTGTCTCTATCTCTCTCTCGCTCTCTCTCTCTCTCTCCCTCTCCCCCCCTTCTCTCTATCTCTCTCTCTCGCTCTCTCTATCTCTCTCTCCCTCTCCCCCCTTCTCTCTCTCTCTCACTCTCTCTCTCTCTCTCCCTCTCTCTCTCCCTCTCCCTCTCTCTCTCTCCCCTCTCTCTCTCTCTCGTTCACACCCCCAGGTTTGGTTCTGCCTCTCTCTCTCCATCTCTTTCTCTTTATGGTCCCTCATGTATACCTGGCATTTTCCTTTTTTTTCCCGCCCTTCCTCTCGTTGTTATACGTCCTCCTAACCTCTTAACTGTCTCTCCATCTTTCTCCATTTTCATTCTCTCTATATCTTCATCCTCCCCCCGCCTCTATTCCCCTGTGTCCTCTCTCTCTCTCTCTCTCTGTCTCTCTCTCTCTCGCTCTCTCTCTCTCTCTCTCTCTCTCTCTCTCTCTCTCTCTATTATAGCCCATGACAAGATTCCTCACATTCTTGAGTGTTTTTCTGTCTTGCTCATGGTTCCCCTGCTCCTACTGACCTGTCACAGCAGGCTCCACACACACACACACACACACACACACACACACACACACACACACAGCTCATATTTACTATATGTGTCGGTGTACAGTGACAGGCCCAGGCCTCCATTCCCTCAGTGATCTTCTGTGTAACAGTCACATGAAGTGAGGTGACACAAACGACACTCTGTGGTTTTCACAACATCGTAAACATCACTGATGGAGTATTTTCAGATACCATGCTTTTTTTGCTTTGTGGTTAGCAGAGGTGGTGAAAGGTAATCAAAGATGTGTGACTCTGTTAACAGAGACGTTAACTCTGTTATCAGTGAGTCTGTTGATTCTGTTAATAATTACCAGAGTGAAAATTAACATTTACAGGTCATATATAACATAAATATATTTTAAAAAATGATGTTGAAAATCTTCCTATTATAGACACTCTTTATGATGTATCACCTCCCCTGTCAGACCGCCTGTAATCACTGGCAGGGCTCCGTGGTCAAAGAGCCCGGGTGCTATAATGGCCTTCCTGCTTCCTTCTGTCCCCCATTGAAAAATTCGGAGCCTTATGAAACCAAAAATAAAAGAAAGGAGACCCGAACTGTTGAACCGTTAAATCTTACATCAAGCAAGAACGGGACTTTCAAAATGACATAAAGCGCTCTCCTCAGATCCCAAAAACGTTCAGAGTTCAAAGAAAAAGTGATGCAACAGAGCGGTAAACACATCGCTGTCCCAACTTCTTGGAAACATGTCGCTGACATCCAATCCAAAAGGGGATGTATTTCCTGACTCTCAGTTTCCACATTTGACATGTTTTCTTTGTTCTGTTTGTCATCAAATAAGTTGTTTCAATGTTTTACAAATCACCAGAATGCTCTTATTATTTACATTTAAATCAGCGTCCCAGCTCTTTTTGAAACAGCGTTGTAGCTTTAAAGTGTTAAACAGGAAGTCAGTATGAAGCATTCAGGCCTCAGTGTCCATTAACAGATGAGATCAGATGTCTTGATGGAGTACTTGTATGTAGTTGGATAGAGAAGGGCGTGCTGCTGCTGCTGCTGCTGCTGCTGCTGCTGTTCTGTCTGTGCTGAATAAGCTGATCCTTCCTTCCCCATGCTGCCCTCTGGTGGTCGTCACACACACTTGCGCACACGCATCCTTGCTGCAGTTTCATAACAACACTGGCTTTGTTGTCGGTTGAGTAGATTCTTCTTCTTCTGCTGTTTTTTTTTTTTTTAGATTGATGTGAACTGAGACGCTGATTCACTGATTGGCTCACACATTAACCTCCTTTTTTTAAGATTCATTTTATTTCTCTCTTTGGGTTATGAAATATCTATTTTTTAAGACGATGAGCCGATACTGACGGGGTTCGGGGCTTTAGCTTTGTTGTCTGTGTTTCTTGGAGGTGAACATCAGACACGGTGACCTTTCACCTCCTCCCACACACTCCTCGTCTGCTGCTGGTTCCCACAGCAAATGCTCACACCTCCCGTCAGAGGAGCTCATCTCCATCCTTACACTCCACATGCTGCCACTCTTCAGCTCGGTGAATGTATGATTGCTGCACAGATGAGGCGTTTATTCTCTCCTCCTCGGCTTGTTTGTGTTCAAACGAGACATCAGAACTCTCCTGTGACGATTGGAAAGAAGGCAGGGGGTTCTGTTTTCTCCCTGCAGACATACGCTTTCTCTCGTTTGTGAAAGTGAAGATCCCACTGATAACCCATTCATGTTAAAAAAGACGGATCCTCCTCACATCCTCTCGCGTTACCGCAGCCTGGATTTTTCTTTTCATCGCTACCTTCACGCTCCTTTTGCAAAGTGTTGCAGCGTGCGTTCATTTAACATATCAAAAGCCTTCAGATAACATCTATCCACATCATTCATCGAGGTCAGAAGTCACAGTTACACAGAGACAACATGCTTTTCTTCAAGGAGGGGAGGGGGGGTGGTGGTCCCAGGAGTTAAAATTTATAAAGATCTAAAACAATCCTGCAACAACTACCGTGCATTACTCTGCTGTTTGAGCTGCTCACTTTGTCATTTAGCACAAGTATAATCTATGCACCCCCCTCTGTTTTAAAACACTCCCCACCATGAGGCGACCCTACGGGGCTAACAACAACAACCCACAAGTTTACCCAATAAAACACATCATACACCCAAACAAAGTCAGAATGAAGGAATATTTATAGATAGATAGATTCTTTATTGATCCAGAGGGAAATTCAAAGCATCCAGTAGCAGGTTACAAAGACGTACATGAAACATTTGTTACAAATTAACCACAAAACCAACGCCCCCCTCCCATACATGTATATTAACCTGAAAAAAAGCTTTAAAGAATACTCCTAGATGAATCAAAAACATTTTTAGGAATGTTTAAAAAGAAGAAAATTATCAAAAAACAGACATTAAATAACAGTCAGTGCAAACATTAAAGGTGCGATTTAAATAATTGTGAGGTTGGCTTTAAAGTGTTCAACTAGAGGATGACTCTTGGGACAGCTGTGCCGATGGGAAATGGAAAAAAGAACTGAATACTGTCGTTAAGAAAAGTCAACAAAGGACTGAATCAACACACTCTCTGACTGAGAGGCAACACGCAGAAGTCCAAACAGCCTCTCTCCTCCAAGACACCAAGAGGGGAGAAGGGAACAACAAAGAGCCGAAACACTGAGCTCAGTGGGGTCGAGGTAGAAGTTAACATCAGAATCAGAAATACTTTATCAATCCCAGGGAGAAGTTGAGTTGTTACAGTCGCTCTCCTCTTTGAGTCTGCTTAAGATTAGAATATTATTTCAGCAGGATAAACATTACATGCTTTTTGTAAATATCAGTACACACATACAGTACTGTTAAAATGTTCAATGCTTGATCATTATGTCCTGAATTCTTCCTGTCCTGCATGTTCACACATACCTCTAAACACCCCGGTCAGGCGGGAGAAGAGGATATTAACGCTCCGTGTTACTGAACATGTCGCGGTGAAGAGTTTACCTGCAAGCAGAAAAACAAAAAGAAGCAGCTTCACTAAAAGCACGACACACCCGATCACATCTGATGTGATGTAAACTTTGTCTCGCTTGTGTTGAATCTTGTAGAATATTTCCTGCTACGTGCACACATCAGCTCACCCCGACGTCACAGGAAAATCTGACTGTTAGGAAAAAAAGTCCAGATGAAATCAGGATGAAAGATTTAGCTGTTCGTGTTCACACATGCTGCTCACCTCTGAATATTTCAGGAACATTTTCTGGAGTTTTGTGTTTGAACAACAGACACAGAATACGATGGACGAGTGAGGTGAAAATAAAACAGCTTCTAACTTTTGACCGTACACTAATGTACTAATGTACACTATTTATCAGATGACTTTGTTGTCATTTACGAGACTTGAATTAAAAATGTAATCCTCTCTCTCTCTCTCTCTCTCTCTCTCTCTCTCTCTCTCTCTCTCTCTCTCTCTCTCTCTCTCTCTCTCTCTCTCTCTCTCTCTCTCTCTCTCTCTCTCTCTCTCTCTCTCTCTCTGTGTCCTCAGCATTACACCAAAGACGCTGACGGCCTTTGCACCAGGCTCATCAAACCCAAGCTGATGGAGGGGACGGTGGCAGCTCAGGACGAGTTCTCCAGGAGTAAGAACACACTGAGCTCACACACACACACGCACACACACACGCACACACACACACACACACACCGTGCTCATGTTTGTTTACAGTCACTTTAACCTCACAAAGCATAAAGTCGCCATGGCCTGTGTCTCATCCCGGGTCTAATAGCATTATTTAATCAACGGAGGAGGGTAATTAATCTTTGTGCGTCTGGGGACGACTGCTGGGCGTCATCAGTCCTCAAAGGTCAATCCGTCTTCCTCCACCTCTGTCCATTTTTAATTTCCCTCCGTGTTCCCGTCTGACCCGGCTGAGAGGACTGAGAGAAGGATGCATGTGTTTCCCTAAAGTTTTAAGGGGGTTGATTTTTAAGCAGGATTGAACCTCGACTTGTGAACTCTGCTCACTGTTCCTTGTCCTGTCCCGGCAGGCGGCTGGGCTCTGAACAGGAAGGAGCTGAAACTTCTGCAGACCATCGGCAAAGGGGAGTTTGGAGGTGAGGAAACGATGTCTTGCACGCTTCAATTTCACACTTTAAGCCTTTCAAGCCTTTAACAATGGACTCAAGTCTTGTTGCTTATCGTGCTAAAACGTTCCCCCTGTCTGTGTCCTTGTCAGATGTGATGGTCGGAGACTACAGAGGAACCAAGGTGGCGGTCAAGTGTATCAAAAACGACGCCACGGCGCAGGCTTTCATAGCCGAGGCCTCGGTCATGACGTAAGACTCCTTTACCTTCATCACTTCCTGTTCACTTCCTGTTTGCTCAACTTCTGTCTACACATAAAGTCATTATACATCACAGGTTGTATTTTCAAATCAGATTTAAAATGATTGTTTTTATGGTTGTGAAAAAACAAAGAGACACCTCTGACGGTCACCATCATTAAAATCTGTTTTATTGTTTACAGGCAACTGAGGCACAACAACCTGGTGCAGTTGTTAGGGGTGATAGTGGAAGAGCGAGGCAGTCTCTACATCGTCACAGAGTACATGGCCAAGGTCGGTCTCTCTCTCTCTCTTTGTTTTCTTTACATGCAGAACTTTGAACCTTTTGTCTCGGTCCGGAGCGGTAACTTCCTCGAGTCTCTGCTGCAGTTCTCGTTTCTGAAATTAATGCTAAGCTAACTGCTCACTGTTCACACATGCACTCCTGAAAAAGTTGTAGAAAATCTCAAGACAGCCTCCCTGGAATCATCTGAGCGTCGCTCTTTCACACTTTTCGCTAAAGGTCCTGACACATTAAGCAGACGGCAAGAGAAGGCAAAAACGAACGCTGTTTTTACGACATATCCAACATGGTGGACGACACTGTTAGGAGAGTTTTTTGCCCTCATATCAGTGCTACATGTAGTCGGTCATATACACAGTGTCAACAGAAGAGTCTAAGAGAACATACCTGGAAACAGAAAAAAGAATGAAGTAGCTTCATTCTCTTTTTTTTTATGTGCACGGAGATCGAGATTTTGCTCCTGCACGCTGTTGACCTTTTGGTGACCTGCAGCTCACCATGCAATCTTTAGAAACTTCTCAGGAGTTTTGTGCATGTGTGAAGCGGCTTTTCATGTAAACTGAGCCGGTGTGTGAGAGTGAGTTTAAATCTGATCTCCCTGAAAGCAAACGAGCATCATTCTGTAAAAACCTTGAACTCTTTCTTTTGTTTGATGATGATGTCACAGCTCTGTGTCTTCATGCATGTTGTGTCAATCACCTCGCTCTGTGTCACAGGGCAGCCTGGTGGACTACCTGCGCTCTCGAGGGCGGACCGTGCTCGGTGGAGACTGCTTACTCAAGTTCTCGCTGTGAGTCCTCTTCTTGCTGTCGTTCAGTTTCAGCACTCGTTTTATTTTAAAGAGGAGACAAATGTTTTGAGTGAACACAGATCGGGGTCTCGAGCTGAACCCGCTGCTCTTTCAGCTGTCAGGATGTGAAAAGATTTTCAAAAAAGAGCAGCGTCACGCACTTCACTGGGAACATGAAAGAGCCTCTTTGTTTACACCAGCAGGACGGCAGGAAGTTTGTCTCCATAAAGAGCTGCTTCATCTCAAAGTCAAGACCCTCAAAGTCTTCATTTAGATTTATTAGAAGTGATGACTGTGATCATGTTGTGTCAGGATGCAGGTCAACAGGCGGAAATAATCAAAACGACAAGAAAGTTTTTGATCATGTTTGTCCCTTCATTTCAAACTGATTTATTTTTTGACTTGATAAGAAAATATTGGCAGCATCGATTAATGATGACATGCACACACCTGTGTTGTCGTCTTCGTCCTCACTCCCGTCTCCCCCCCCCCCGTGCGTCTCTCAGTGACGTGTGTGAAGCCATGGAGTACCTGGAGGCCAACAACTTTGTTCACAGAGACCTGGCGGCTCGCAACGTGCTCGTGTCCGACGACAACATCGCCAAGGTCAGCGACTTCGGCCTCACCAAGGAGGCGTCCTCCATACAGGACACCGCCAAGCTGCCCGTCAAGTGGACCTCGCCAGAAGCACTACGAGAGAAGGTGAGAGAGGACGAGGGGCGGGCGGGCGGCAGACCCGGGCCGATGTGTTTTTTTTGCTCTGTCTGTGTTTGTTTTCATCTCCACCACGATGACATCAGGACAAACCGTCAGAGAGCGTTCCTCTCCACTGTCTTTGCTTCGCTCGCTGCACAAATAAAGATCGATGTTTTAGATAAAAGCTTGAATCTGTGTTTACACATTGTACCGAGCTCATGCTGACCGGATGTCTCGTCATGACTCCACTTCTAAACCCAACGTTTTACTGTTTAATTTCTGGTCGAAAAATATCTCGTTAAAACTTCTCGTGAGCCACATCCACATTTCAAAAACAGATAAATGTTTTATTTTAAGATTTTAAAGGCCGAAAAATACGGCCTGAAATGCTCGTAACACCGGTAAGTCAATCAATCGATCTTTATTTGTGTAGCGCCAATTCATGACAAATGTTATCTTGAGACGCTTTAGAGAGAGAGAGCAGGTAAGAGAGGCTACTCCTTGTTGTGTTACAAAAGAGAAACGGGATAGGGGGAGACAGGAGAGGATGCAGGAAGAAGGAAAGGGACAAACAGACGGGAGGGGGCGTGTGAAACTATCAAAATGGAAGTGTCTTAAAATAAGACATTACAGCTCATCTTAGGTTGTTTATGTGAGCTGTCAGCTGGTTTTATGCTTTAAAGGAGGACATATGATCCCCCTCCTCCACCTTTTCAAACAGTCCCCTCCTCCACCTTTTCAAACAGTCCCCTCCTCCACCTTTTCAAACAGTCCCCCTGTGGTCTAAATGAAACATCTGTGCTGTGCTTTGGTCAAAATATAACATGAATCAAGCACCAGAGGAGGTTTGTGACCCTATATAAACCAGCTCTCTCAGAACGCTCCGTTTTGGTGTGTGTGTCTCTTTAAATGCAATGACCCCCCCCCCCCCCCCTGAGTTTTCCCCGTAGACATCACTCCTTCACAAGAATAAGAATGTCAGACCTGCGCAACAGTTTTGCTCTAGGCTGGGGGTGGAGTCCATGGGTGGAGATACCAGGGGAGGGGAGGGGATTTTTTTTTTACCTGAATCCCACTGTGACATCACAAGGAGAGCACATTTGAAACAGAGCATTTTGCTCTGTGTCGTAAGACTTATGCAGACCACAAACAAAAGGACTGGATGGGTTTATTTCACATGTTGTGGGTCAGTAGACTCTCAGGTTACCAAAATATATGTTCAAAAACACTGTACAAGTGGATTTTTCATAATATGTCCCCTTTAATATGTTTGAATAAGAAATGCATCTGGACCTGTGAGGTGAGTGTGGTGTATATAAAGTGTAATGTGACCAGAAATGAGACAAACACACTCGAGAAGATTTGAGCTTTTCCTGGGACTTGTTGCGACGCCCTCCAAACCGGCACGTGGTTATTGTAGTTCTTCTTCTCCTGATAGAGCTCAAATCAAATCTCTGCTCTGCTCTGCTCCGTGTGCATTTACTTTGAACGTGTGAATCAAAGCTCTCTCTCTCTCTCTCTCTCTCTCTCCCTCCTCCCCTCAGCGGTTTTCCACCAAGTCGGACGTCTGGAGTTATGGAATCCTTCTGTGGGAGATCTACTCCTTCGGGCGCGTGCCTTACCCCAGAATTGTAAGTACCTGGAGCTCACCAGCAGATGGCAGGCTTTATTTTCTAGGAGCTGATGTATTTATTCATCATGTGCACATTGTGTGTTGTGTCTTTCTTTTCTCCTCATTTATTTTGTTCAGAATGAGTAAAAATAATAATGAGATTGTGCCGTTTGACTGCTGGAGCAGAAGATGAGAGTAAAACATAATATGAGCTGTAAATTATAAAGTCGATTATTTGTGCACGCTTCACTTCCTGTCGGCCTGCTCTGACCTTTTCCTGACATGTCGAGGTTCAGCCGCTGCATCATCATCTGAATATCGACCTGCATGACATTAAATAAATAATGAATTGATACGGCGGCTCTAAAGACGAGATGTTTACAAAGTGCTCTGACAGACGGGAGAAAAGGGCGGGACTTCAGGAACATTTAATCGTCCAAACAGAGTCGTTTAGAAAATGGAAGAAGTAAAGGTCAAAAAGAATAACTACAGATGGAAAGAAGTGATAAACCAGGCGGTTAAAGTAGACGTTAACTTTCTCTCTTTCGTCTCTCAGCCGTTAAAGGAGGTGGTGCCCCGCGTGGAGAAGGGATACAAGATGGACGCCCCCGACGGCTGCCCGCCAGTCGTCTACGACCTGATGAAGCAGTGCTGGACCCTGGACGCCGTGGTGCGGCCCTCGTTCCGCATGCTGAGGGAGAAACTGCAGCATATCAGAGCCAAGGAGCTCTACCTGTGAAGAGGAGGCCCTTAAGGAGGGGGGAGGGAGGGGGGGGTCGAAGGGAGGAGGGGGAGGGGGGCGCGACACAGCCCAGAACAGCATGAGGAAGAGGAGGAGAAGAAGAAGAAGAGGGGACCACTACAGCTTCCTCCTGACTGGGACTGCCAAACTATGCCCCCCTTCCCTCCCAAACTCACATGCCCCGCCCCCTGCTTCCATATAAGGACAGTTTCCTGTTTGTGTTGTAAAGCTTTTTGCCGGACAGTTTCCTCCTCTCTCGGTGGGCCACTGCTCCTTCGTCCTTCTTAACCTGCCGCTGCTCTCCTGCTCTCCCTCTCTGTCTCCAAACTCCCTTTTCTTTCTCTCTCTCTTTCTTTTTTTTCCCCTCCCCTCCTCCTCTCCTGAACACGGCATTAACTCGAGGGGAGGCTGGCCTTTTCCTCCACGATTGTCAGGTGCTCTTTCTCCCCCCCTACCCCCCCTCCCCCTCCCCCCCATCATTCCCGGATCTCTGTGTCACCATGTTGATCTGCATGAATTCATCTCTCCGTCATTCCACCCCCCCCCCCCCCCCCCCCACCACCCCTCCCCTCCCCTCGGTGTGGTGTCAGGTGTGGGGCCTTCGCTCTGTGCCAAAGTGCCTCCAGTCTACAGAGCTCCGGACTTCCCTCCAGCAAATTCTCTCAACTGGACTGTTGTTTCTTTTTTTTTTAATGACCTTTTTTAAGAAATCTTTTTTTTTATTGTTTTCTTTATTTTCAGGGAGGTTTTCAAACTTTTGCTTTTTTTAGTGCCGTCTCCCCCCCCCCTCCCCCAAAACCTCCGCCATCACTCCATCAGACTGTTTTTTTGTTTTTGTTTTTCTGCCAAGTGTCCATGAACTGGAAGAGAGGATTTGGTGGCCAGTATCATGTTCATCCCCGATGAGAGGTGATGTGGGGGGGGGGATACAGGACGATAACAGGAGGAGGAGGAGAAGGGGGAGAAGGAGTTCACAAACATGGTCAAATCATCATACGTGGGCTTGTTTTTATATCAAAATATATTTAAAGGATTAAAAAAAAAAAGAAGAAGAAGAAGAAAACTGACTGAAACAAAACGAGAAGGACTTTGAGGAGCCGGGAGCGCGTCGGCGTGAGGAACGATCAGTGTCTCTGTGAACGCTGGGGTCGGGTTGGTGCATGCTGTGTGTGAGAGGCCTTGGGTTCAACTGTCAGTGCTTTCAATGTTCATTGTTTTATTATGCTATCATGATTACGAATAAATCATTCCATCTGAACAGAGCGGGAACAAGAGCATCATTCTGTGTGTGTGTGTGTGTGTGTGTGTGTGTGTGTGTGTGTGTGTGTGTGTGTGTGTGTGTGTGTGTGTGTGTGTGTGTGTGTGTGTGTGTGTGTGTGTGTGTGTGTGTGTGTGTGTGTGTGTGTGTGTGTGTGTGTGTGTGTGTGTGTGTGTGTGTGTGTGTGTGTGTGTGTGTGTGTGTGTGTGTGTGTGTGTGTGTGTGTGTGTGTGTGTGTGTGTGTGTGTGTGTGTGTGTGTGTGTGTGTGTGTGTGTGTGTGTGTGTGTGTGTGTGTGTGTGTGTGTGTGTGTGTGTGTGTGTGTGTGTGTGTGTGTGTGTGTGTGTGTGTGTGTGTGTGTGTGTGTGTGTGTGGTTAGGACCCTTACATCGAACTCAGGGTTGGTAATTTTTTTTAAACCAGCATGATTTTGATAGTAGCATTCCCTCAGTGCTCCGTCTAAACTCTTGACAAACCGTTACATTGCGGCCACCTGTCAATCAGGTCGGCTACACGCCTAACGATGAATAACACGTATCGTTGTCAAAATTCAAACGGATCATTTCTTTAGTCCGGTGTGTGCCAGTGATGACGATAACGAATCAGACCTATTTCTTTTTTTGAACCAGGCTGTAAACTTGAAAAATGGCTTTTTTGAATGGGTGTGTATGTGACTTCCTGTGCTTCTGGAGTCGGCCTCTAGTGGACACTTGATGAACTGCAGGATTTTCCACTTCCTCATTGGCTTCATTTTTCAACACCGGATGTTGCCGCTTGGTTCTGACACATAAAACTTACCGATAAACGTCAAAGATCCCTCGAGGGTGAAGTCTGCAGCAGGTCAGGTGATTGTGTCGGTTTGAAGCTGATGATTCAACACCTCCTGTGTCCGACTTGATGTTTACTCTCTTGTGTTTCTCTTCGACTCTGCTAATCCAGTGCAAACAACGATGCAGGATCTCCGAGAGCAGAGCTGTCAATCATGACATCACGCCCTTTTTGAAAGCATCCAATCACCAATTAAAACTAAAGTCCTCAGAAGACTGAATCCCGGGACGTAAATCAGCCTGTAGTGTGTTGGCTTCACTTTTTTAAGGGTGCTGTCATGCCGTGCATCTTTTTATGCATTCCCCTCTTTCTATATGTGAAGCATTCTCCTCGTGTGAGTGTGAGTCACATGCAGTCTGTAAGGGTTTACAAATGACATCTCTGGGAGTGCACATCGGAAATATTCAGCAGAGACCGATGAGTCAGTCGGATGTGTTACACGGGTCGATAATTTAAATATTGTCAATTAAATCAGCGTTTTAGAGCTCTTCCACAAATCTTCACCCGTCACAGCTCGACGTTCCTCAACAGCATCACCAAAGCAAATCAGAGCGAAGAGCCGCGCTCAAGGCTACCCTCGCCATCGTTACTCGACGAGTACATTGTTCTGCCCCCAAACAGGTTTCAACATGAACATCATCACAGATCATCTCAGACTGAAACATGCTTCACAGTCGTTTATACGAGGGGTTCGCAAACCTTCAAAATAAGGGTGCCAGAGGCGGGGGGACTTTTGAAGACATTTCACGACCCCCCTCCCCCCCTTGGGAACCTCTGGTCAGACATGTTCTTATGTCCATATTTACATGGAAATAATGTTTTGGTTTTCCTCCTGGTTCAGTTTGCCTGACGTAAACACATCGACTTTTAAGAACACTGAACTTCATCTCAAGTGAACTTCCTAAGCACCCTGAGCCACCAGGGTCGTTTCAGACTCTTCTTATCCCGGTGACCTTGAGGCTCTCTCTGACCTTGATGAGGCTGTAACGGCAGCAGAAGTCTTTGTTCAGTGTGAAAAAATGCATTTAATGATCATAATAATAATTTATTGATCCCGTGAGGGGAAATTTGTTTTTTACACTCTGTCTAGTTAACATGCTACACAAACATAGGCTGAAATACACACACATGCACAAACAGGATCCTATGGACATGCACTAATGGGGAGGTCTCAGGGTGAGGGGGCTGCCCACGGCAGGCGCTCCTGAGCTGGTGGGGGGGTTGGGTGCCTTGCTCAGGGGCACCTTGGCAGTGCTCAGGAAGTGGACTGGCACCTCTCCAGCTACCAGACCAGTTTCCGGACTTGGTCCGTGCTGGGACTTGAGCCGGTGACCCTCCGATTCCCAACCCAAGTCCCTACAGACTGAGCTACTGCCGCCCCCATCATAATCATGCATCATAACTGATGCAAGACTTCAGGAATGAGATCAGTTGTAATCCTAAAGATCTTCTTAGTTCAGTTGGCATCGTATTGTTTCCTCGGTGTGTTTGGGCAATGGGGACAAAAACAAGACATTTTGTACCAGAAGAATATTTTTTGGAGACCAGGACACACTCCCCTTGACATCTTCTCTAGTGATCATATCTGCACCTCACAGCTGGAGACTTTACCTGTCGGACAGGAGGCGAGCGTTCTCAGGACGTAGGACATCACGCAAAAAAAGACGACCTAGAAAGCAACAGATCCTGACATCTTTATATTAAAGGGGACATATTATGAAATATAGAGTCTACTGACCCACAACATGTGAAATAAACCCATCCAGTCCTTTGTTTGTGGTCCGCATAAGTCTTAGAACACAGAGAAAAATGCTCTGTTTCAAATGTGCTCTCCTTGTGATGTCACAGTGGGATTCTGGTAAAAAAAAAAAATCCCCTCCCCTCCCCTGATATCTCCACCCATGGACTCCACCCCCAGCCTAGAACAAAACTTTTGTGCCAGTCCACCATTTTTATTCTCTCTACAGAGGAGTGATGTCTACGGGGAAAACTCAGGGGGGGGGGTCATTTCATTTAAAGAGACACACACACCAAAACGGAGCGTTCTGAGAGAGCTGGTTTATACAGGGTCACAAACCTCCTCTGGTGCTTGATTCATGTTATATTTTGACCAAAGCACAGCACAGATGTTTCATTTAGACCACAGGGGACTGTTTGTAAAGATGGAGGAGGGGGATAATATGTCCTCTTTAATGCTACGTGTTATTAAACATATCATCCTGACTTCATGTGGACCTTCTACCAGGGTGCAGGCAAGAAAAAAACTTACAGCAGTGGTGAAACATTGAGACTCGTTTTCAGCCTCCCTGTCTCCCTAAATCTGATTTAACAGCCTGAAAGGAGAAAAAAAGTTATTCGCTTTAACGACTCAGCACTTCATGGGGACCTGTGACAAGGAGCGAAGAAGAATGATGAGAGAAAGAAGAAGAAGTGTCTCAGAGCCTGATGTCCTCGCGGCTCCGCGGCTATAAATAATCCTCCCGTGATAATCTTTTGATAGCAGAAGAAGTGCTGCGAACAGGTGGTAAAATGTCAGCACAGCCTTAAAGGTGTGAAGGAGCGTCGTTGTTATGTCAGCTGACAAGTTTCTGCCGGTTAACACCACGCTGGGATCGCTGCGCTGCCGCTCATCTTTGCAATAGGGTTCACTTAGCCCCGCTGCAGTGACTTACAGGAAGTCCTCCAAGTCACACGCCTGTCCTCTTTAACTCCTCGTCTTATTTGTCTCTGATCTAACGTCTTCTGCTGCCGGAGAAAACACTTCTTCTTTGTGTTTTCATTGTGATCTCTATGAATTTTAATGACAGTGACACGGCGGCAACAAAGGGGTCGGTTACATAAGCGAGGCGGTTTGTGCTCATGGCCAAGACTGTGCTGCTGTCAGGACCTATCACGCCATCCCCGATATACCATCCTGCTACAGCTGCACGGGATGGGCCTGCTGCAAAGACCCCCACCTCCTGCATCCCCCCCCCCCCAAATTTATTTAGTCTCCTTGAATTGTTGTTCAAAAAGCACAGCTCGTTAGCACACTGAGGCAACATTTGCAAAACTCACCGCCGGGAGGCATCCAACAGTCTTTGCTCCGAGCGGTTTTAGTCTCAGATGGAAGGGTCAGAGGAAACGACGTCCTTTATCATCAGTCAAAGGATGCTTCAATGTGATCTTTCTACATATATATCCACCTCTTAAACATCCGTCCTGCTGATTTTAAATGTAGCATGTACGACGACGGCTAATGACACGTTTTTAAAATGTAAAGCCCCGACTGGAGGTATCACTGTGAAGAGAGCTCATGGTGACAGGAGAGAGAGAGTTAATACGAGGCTCTCACGACTTCTTTCCTTCACACTTAAGTAATCCTGACAGCCGCACAGCTCGGGCGTTCTTAGCACGCACAAGCAGGAGGATTGATGCGTTAATCAGCTTTCGATTAAGTTATGGATCTGAGCGACTAAAAAAGAGGCAAAAGTCGACCGCAGCAAATTAGCCCCTGAATTAATCTGATTGCGCCAACACTCTGTATTTTTGGGGGGCGAGTCAGAGAAAAAAAAGACGCTGAGGGCGACACGTGTGTTTGTCGAGGCGTTTTGCATGTGCGTCGTTCTCTCCCCGGCGTGCCGAGCTGGACCTGACATGTTCACATGTGTTTGACGGACAGAATGAGGGTGAGGTGGTGAAGAGGACGGTTTCAGGTCATGTTTTTCTTTTATTGTTCATTCATGTGCTGTTGCTATGGTTACATGACGGCGCGGGAACACACTGTGGCTCTGACGTCAGTGGTTTTAGTGATTCCTGTAGCATCCTCGGCCCTGCTTGATATTTTGCTCATAGATTAAATGTTTTCCTTTTTTAAGAAACTAACCAGTAAAACCAGTTTGTTATACTGGAGCAGCTCAAGAGGCAGCAAAGCACACCATGACAGTCGAGGTATTTAGATTGTGTCCGAGGTTTTATTGGGCCCTAAACCCAAATAAGAGTCCATCAAACCTCTGCATGTTTTCACAACCATTCAGTGTCACTTTCACACTTGCAGAAAACTCCTGACATCTGAAGATGGAGCTGCATGTGTGAACGCAAATAGCTTAATTTTCCGAACCTCCTCCGGAGTTTCTCCTGCCAGCCCGTTAGTACGCAGCAGGATATTCTCCGGGGAGGAGGCGGAGTGACGTCTGTATACTGTTACTGCTGCACGGTTCTGTTCTCCAGAATGTTCTTCCCCGCTCTTTAATCAAATTAGACGTGGCCTTTGATATAAAGGCAAATATTCGTCGTATAGCGAACTCTGTTGCTTCATCCTCCACTTCTCCTTCAACTCTGAAGAAGTCCCCCTCAGGAGCACTCCTGAGATGATGTAGATATTTCTTTAGGAGTGCAGATGTGAAATCAGCTTTGGACATTTCTTTCCTCCTTTCACCGACTTAGATTTAAGAAGTGGCCCCTCCTGGATTCCCTTCTGATACCAGAGTAATTAAAAATAAAAAGTATGTTTCTGACAGCTTTGCTAACCCTGGATGGATGTGATATGACTGCTATGATTGATCATTCGACCAACCAACAAGAGAAGTGAAGACGTGCTCCACCCTGAATCTTTCCTTGAAGACAGAGCAGTGATTTTTGGAGATTGCAGAGCAGTGATCCCACTGAATTACAGACACTGAGGGGTTTGTTTATCTCTCTCCAGCACTGTTATTGAGTGAGTGTGGGAGTTCTCCTTTTGCAGCCTGTTTTCGGTGACAAGCGGCGGGCGTCGAGTTGACAGGAGATGAAGGAGAAGATATTGACGTTATCAGGCCAACGTTGCAAGACGGCTGAGTCACACATGTGAGCTCCCCGTGTGAACACATCACTCAGACTGGGCTCACCCCCTTCACCATCTTTGCTGAACGGGCTAAAAATATGCAGTTTCCTATCTCATTTAGCTTCTATTTGCGGGGTGTTTGCAGAGACAGTGATGTTAGCCTGTCAAACACGGTGGCCTTCGGCGTTCGGCAGTTCTTTGTCCTTGTGTGTGTGTGTGTGTGTGTGTGTGTGTGTGGGGGGGGGGGGGGGGGGGGGGGGGGGCACTGCCTGTGTCACAGCAGTGTAGTCCCTGTGGGCCGTGTGCAACATATGGACTTTATTCTACATGATTTACTTCTGTCTGCCATGTAAAAGTGGACGTCTTGAAGTCACATCCAGCTGTGATTAATTATGATTCTCTGTCGCGTGTCTTTTTCATGTCAGACTGCAGGCGGCATGACCTCGTACAACAGAGCGACTCAGCAGCGACGACCCCTGACCTGATGACGTCACAGAGACAGAGAGCGTCATCAGAACAAACCTGACACACGACTTCAGATATGAATATTACGCAAGCATTAAAACGCACGGCTCATCCAGAGACGTAGGATTAAAATTATTTCTTAAACAATTTTCCCATCTGAACAGTTTTTAGTAAACATCAATCTACTTTCCTCCTCTTCTCCATCGCATGTTTACGTGACGGGTCAGAGACTAAATCTGCATTCCTCTTTCTGGTAAAACAAACCAAAACCATACAATTCAAACAAAGCATCACAAGGTGTCAGGAAGTCTGTAAGGCAAACCACAGCTGCTCTTACACATGCATAAAGCTCCTGAAAATTCCTCAAATTTTCCGAGGTGATCTTCATGTGTGAATGCTAACAGCCACGTTTTTCACCCAGACTTTTTTCTTCCGGCTCTTTCAAGCAGAAATCTGTAACTTTTCCAACGTGCAAGAGTCGTTACAGAGTCGATCTTATCGTGCAACAACTTTCAAAATATAGCTTCCCCATGTCTGCAGAGCGCCCCAGTCACCTGCTTTAAGCACTTTAAGTGTGCATGGCTTTACAGTACAGTAGTAGTCAAGACCACCACTAACAGAGACCAGAGTGCTCCGAGACCAAACAAGACTGAGACATTTAGGGATCGAGACCGAGTCAAGACCTAGGCCATAAATATCACAGAGAAATCATCATCTTGTGTGCAGGGGGTGTGTCACTAATTCAGATCGTAATTTAGACACGGGAAGGTAACGACCGTAACTGGGGGGATAAAAATCAAAATACAAATTAATTTGTTTTCTATTCTGATCACAGTAATTATGCGGAAAAACAGCCTTTCAGTGGCGGTCTTTTTGAGACAAAAAATTCCTTTCAATTCCGAGGATAGACCGTCAAAAAGAGACCAACATCGATTTCGATAAATACAACACTAGTCATCGTTGTCTCATGTTTAGCAGCTTTACCGGCTGCAGAAAGTCGTCAAACCCAAGGTATGTCTAAGGTTTCGAATAAAAAAATCCATCTTACGGGCAAAAGTTTAATTTTCCAGATATTAAAAGGAGTGCATGTGTAAAAAAAAAAAAGGTTAAATTAACAGTTCTCAATATGAAATCCCCTCTGCTGTTTTCATGGACTGTTTGGTTGCAAAATGCAGCAAACACAAAATATGAGACTTAATTTATCTCAATCAGACTACATAAGCCAAAACATCAAACGTGAAAATCATCCAACCGGTCGAGAGCAGCTGATTGGGCCGTGACAGTGTACACTGGATGACTGACAACATGTGGTCGGGCTGAAAAGTTAAGTCATACATCTAAAAAATCAGGTCGACATTGGCCTCACATTGTACAGCCCGGCTTTAGTTGGACTGATGGGAATGTTTTTTAGTTTTGCAATAACTTGAACATGAGGGTGTGACATCGTAGAGTCTGGATAGTCACTGGATCATTAAAACCCATTTATCCTCTGGGGACCATGAAGATCTCAATAATATTTATGTGCAATATATCTTAGAAGAAGTGTTGGACCGCCTCTCTGACCAAACATGTCATCCTCATCATTGCATGGTCACAGACATGACGTGATGAGACAGGACGGAGTTCTATGATGGTAATAAAGTGAGTAAAGTCATTGATGCAAAATATATAATAATGGTTTGTCTGACCAGCAGTGAATCCAGGATGGCGGTAGATAATGAGCAGTCACACTATGATCTCTATTTCAAAGCATTTAACAGACACAGCAGTGTAAATCGAACATGTCTGCTTCTTAAGTATTGATGGTGTCCTGCTGTCCATCAAAGCTCCAGCTGTGAGCAGCTTAGTGTTTTTAGGAGCTTGAAAGAGACAGCGCCCGGGGTCTGTCAGATGTGAGCGCAGCAGTGAGGTAATGACAAACTAACATGAAACCGTGTGTGTCTCCTCTGTCGGCCGTCCTTCATTGTGTCTCATTGTGAGAACAGCTGATGGCTCACAGACAGAGGGAAACTGGAGAAGGAGGATAACAAGCACAACAAAGAGAAGCCTTGTCTGCTGAGCTGCACGTAAACAGTCCTGCTGCCTGTGATGTAACGGCGGCCTGCTTTCTGAACCTCCTCTTTAAATAACCCTGTAGTTGCCCTGCAGTGCTGGCTGACATGTTCATTTGACTTTGTGAAATATCAAGGGTTCCCGAGTCGCAGAGAACATGCTTTCTGCACCGCTTGTCAGAATGAATTTGCATTTTGCATTTGACATTTCACCTCCCCCTGCCCCGGGCCTGCTGGTTGCCAGCAGGAGGGGAACCATGCCAACGCACATCCTCATAAGAAGAGGATGAAGGGCCCTGCGGCCCCTGGAAGCCACCATCGAGATATCACCCGATTCACAGCATAACTTCACCAGTATTATACTTCTGACTTTATCTGCAGAAAACGGCAACATAACAAAAGACTGAAATATAAAATCACAAAATAACAAATAAAGCTGCATCCTGCAAGAATATGAGATCACTGTGGAGGCGTTTAGACTCAGTCAGTAAAGCAGGTGTCTCAGACAGAGAGGCAGAGGACTCAATGTGACCATTTGGTGTTTGTCAACCCCCCTCTCTCCTCCCCGCGTGCATGGTCTGTCTCTCCTCAGTTGTCCTATTGAGAAAGGCAAAGGCCAAAAAGAAATGCGACAAGATCGTTACTATGAAGACCGGCAACACGACGAATTTGATGAAACATTTGTAGCTGCACGGAAAAGCAAGAAGAAGAGCGGACTGCAGCCATCTCCTCCTCAAATCTGCCTGACTTTAAAGAACCCGAGCCTCCTTCAAAATCTCCGGATTCCCCCTCATCTGAGATTAATTGTGTTAAGTTAAATCCTGGTTGTATATATTCTCATTGTTAGTTTTTGTATTTTTAGTGCTTATTTACTTTGTATTTAATATTATATTGTGTTTATTTGCTAATATTGTGTGTTTGGACAACCTGCTGCTGTAACACCACAATTTCCCAGTTTGGGATCAATAAAGTAATTCTATTCTATTCTATTAGGACGGCGATAAGACTGGGGGATTAGCAGCTAAAGTTAATGTTAGCAAAAGTGAAAATGCGGTACATGGTTGTTTACTAATAGGGGCAGACCAGTGACTTAAACTGGGACCAATGTAACGTTAAAGTTAGATACTGTGGTAAAATGTTTTATATTCTCATGTTATGAAACTGCTTTGTTTTAAAATGCCATGGAGCTGAAAAATAAAACTAAAGGTTTGTATCATAATGTGTGTCAAGTCTTTATATGTGATTTTTCACACTTAAATATATAAATCAAGTATCTCCTCTGAAAATAACTCTGTGAGTCATGACTGTCTACAATGGGTGTAACACCCGAGTCCCACTGTCTGTGATGTTTTCAGAGTTTTCAGAGTCCTATCTTCACTTTGTTTACATCGCCCGGACGGCCGGCTGACTCCTCCCCTCGTGTATAAAAGTTGTTTAATTGAGGGACTAGAGAAAAGAAGAATAACATACTGTACTCACTGCTTAACTGTGTTTCTAGATCACGCTCATTTCAGGTAAATTTACATGCAGTGTGAAGATACGAGCATAATAAAGATCACTAGCATTAGCATGCTAACACAACAATGCAGCGCAAGTTGTTTTGGTTTCATGCTGGTGCTCAAGGGCGACATCTGCTGGATCAAAAAATCACATATAAAGCCTTTAAAATGAATTTTATAAAACTGGTAATGGAAAAAAGTATCGTTTAGGAATCGTTATCAAAGTCAAGGTATCAGCATCGAAATGTTTTGAACTTTACTCAGCCCTACTCAAGTTTGATACAAATCAATAAATCCATCTGACACCAAAAACCAAACAAAACTCTGGTTAAGTTATTGGTGAATATGAACACAGCAACTGCAGTTCACTGACGTCGCCTAACAAGACTTCTGCGTTTAGAAGTTAAAGTTTTCAGGGACGTCTCGCTGCCGTTTGGAGATGCTGGTGTGCAAAGTTTTGTTTGTTCAGCTTTGAAAAGAATCGTCTCCCCTGCCTGAGCTGGCAGATGATGTGAGGTCTGATGAATCCTCGCTGCATGAGTCAGAGCAACAGTCTGACACCGAGCACTCGTCATGCTCGCTGTCATTCAGAGGTGGGAGTTTGTTTTCTCTTTTTTTATAGGCGTTGAGCAGCGAGCTGAGTGGCCCGGCTGCCTGAGCAAAACGACATCTGTGCGTACCATTTATAGCAGAGTGCTAAACTTTACACTGCATCTCACCTCGCATGCGAGAAACTGCGGATTGCGATGTGTGATTTAGTAAATGTATCTCTAAAAAACCAAACATGATTCACTGTGGCTGCAGACTCAAACTAACCAGGCAGGGTGACAGTTACAAAGATGTGATGATAAACTGAGGAGGAGAACGCGTCTGAACATGTCCTGTCTCGGGAACAAAGATTAATTTTTCTGTCTTTCGGGGTTTCCGTCCCCAGAAATGACCCGGGCTTTGTGTCTGAGACTTGGCGAGCGTTCCACAGAGGACAGACTATAAACCGTTGTGACACATGAGGAACCGCAGCCAACCAAGAGTAATGTTAAAGTTCATGAAATGCCTCGGAGACTGCAAACAAAACTGTGCAGACAACGGCTTGTCACAACTGTACGTTCACAGCTACATCGTGATATATTTCTGGAGTAAGGGGGAGAAGGTAAGAGGCAGTTTGAGGGCTGCCTAGAGGCCGGGACTCAAATAAACCCCCTCGCCTGAAGCAGCATTTATAAAAAGGTTAGGCCTACGGGATAAATTATTTTAAAAAGATTTGGAAAGGTATGCATGATAAGCCTGGCCCACACTAAGAAATCTTGTCACACAACAGATGTCACACCAGAGGTTAAAACATTTCTGATTTGTTCCTTTAGTGTGTGGAGAGTGACTATAGAGAACAAACCATATGACGTATTTTTGTAGGCCAACCCTGAAGAAGCATCGCCATGGGGTCTAACCAGAATCCTCCTATGGGATGTTTTCATTGGATTTTGGATCATTGCAGAAAATAATCTCTGTGTTAAACGCACGTTTCTGAAGCGTAGGCGTTTTGTTCAGCAGGATAATCTTCACAGATGAACGCCATTTTTATGATGTTTGAAGCGTTAATGCGGCCGACAGAAGTAAAAAGCTAACGTTATGCTACGAGCTAACTACACCACGGTCGGATGATTGTGACGTCACTAGCGTTACGCTTCAGACGATCTCCGATAAACTAATCCACGTAGCTTAATAAATAGTTTACTAACATAATATTCACCTTAACCTAAAGATTAAACCTACAGGAGACATCTCCGACTAGTGAGAGAGTTCCCGCCCTCTGTGTCCGGCGTGATGACGTTTAATGTCCCCGACAACCGCTGGAGTCACATTTAGCCACTTGTTAGCAACCGCCTTTTTAAAGACGAGTAAAAACTAAGTTTCAGAATATGGGTGTACTATTTGACTCAAAAATAAAATTATGATTAATTTATCTAATCTGCACATTCTTTGACTAAATTAAAGTGAAGAAGAAAATGACATTTGCTTTTTCATTTTCAAAGAATCCCTCGCTAAATCTGTAACATAATTCAAATGAAATTGCTAATTTTTCAAATGAAAATGCAGTAACAGAAACGCATTTTCATTTTCAGAATATAGGTGCATTATTTGACCTATATTTAAAATTCTGATCACAAGTCGCTTCCATAGGTGGCAGCGGGCAATCGCCGACATATTATTTTTGGATTCATTTTAACTGGAAATTCATGAGAAAAAAAAGAAGAAAAAAGTGGAGAAGGCGTAAACATGAGCTGAAGATGTTACAGCGTTCGAGGTGAGGTGTGAGGTGAGTACTTCCTTTGTTAGCTCGCTTCCCAAACATCGTTTTCTTCCACATTACAATCCACTGAGTGCATGTTCTGCTGTCTTCAGGGTTTCCCCTCTGCACGACAAGATTTTGGATCGTAAATCAGAAATCGGTGCAGCCCTGAAAGTCTTCAGAGGAGATCAGATCACTTTTAAGGCGCCTCACACCACGAGAAAGACCATCTTTGAAGCATAAAGAAAAAATCATGACTTAGGTTATTTTTGTTGGATCAGTGTGTCCCCCACTTTACAGATACAATGATTTATTTATTTTGGCAACGAGATCGATTTCCTCTGTTAGTCTTGTACAAAACATTTCAAAGCGGGGTTAACTGGAACTGTTAGTACCAAGAACCCTTTGCAGCCAAGGCGGGGGGGGGACCACACACACCGTCAGAGCTGAACTTTTAACAGCTTGGCATGAAGGGCAAGGCGGGGGAGAGACACAAATGAGGTCTTTAAGCCTTGTAAGGAGGGAAGTAAGCCAGACCCAACAAGAAACACGGGAGCTAACGGACGCAGCCAGGAGGAGTCGGTGTGTGTGGCGACACTGACGATGAAAATAAAAAAAGGGAAGAAAGATGCAGGAATGGCTCACCAAGTACAACAAATGAGAAGAGATGTGTCTTTGATATTACAAGGAGAATATGATTCCACAAATACAGGAGCGGGGAAATCTCTAAAATAGCTCGGTGTGTGTGTTCCCTGTGTCTTCATGTGAGTGATGTAACAACCTCTGTACCGTGGGCAGGAATGACTCCGGGCTGCTCCGAGCACATTCACATTAATTAAGTTGATGCATCTTGGCAACTCACATGTGAACAGACATGTATAATCACATGGCTGCAGCAGAGCAAGCTGTGAGCGAGCACACGTTTGCTTTGATTACCAAACAGGAGGAAAACATACAGTAGCTTTTTATGTGTGTCGACGAGGGCATGAAATCCTGTGTTTGTAACGATGACTCTGCTGCTGTCGTGTGTATCTGACATACATACATACACTCAGGGGAACTGCTTGACCCTTTCACTTTGTCCCTTTGTGCTCTCAGTTTAATGGATCACTGCTTCACTGGCTTATAATGGTTCATGTTTCCCTGCGTGTCTTATTCATCTTTGCCGCTTTACAGGCCGCTTTGTGTGGAAACTGATAATGCCATGCTATTTAAAAACCTTGGTTTTGATCATTAAAGCCACTGCCTTTTAGTTTGTGTGCGTGAGAGAGAGCGAGGTAGAAGGTTCATAATTCTAGGTCAGGGGATGTAGTTCTTCATGATTTATCGGACGTGAAGAGGTGACCCATGGAAAGCTGTTTCATGTATCCGTTATATCCGTAAAATAAGAGGAATTTCTGGACATCTAGAGCAGCCTTTCCCAAACTTAAGACTGTCGCGGCCCAGCTTGAAATACAAAATTACTCGGGCCCGTTATAAAATAAAAGTTATGACTACTGCTCCCACTTTCAGTCAGGGTAAAATATTGGACATGACAACATGATCTTATGCGAAGATAGACACAAAAGTTTACTAAACAGATAATAACATATCTGGATATGGATATTATGTCCATGAATAGTCATGACAAGCCTTACTAATCACTCTGACTGTTTGAGGGGTTGGCTCATGGTAAATATTGTGATATTTTAAGCCCACACGTTTACATTCAGCGGCTGGAAATATTCTTTGGATTAGTCAGTGGTTGTCAGATATAAATTGTGTCCCGGTATCAGTGGCGATTCTAGGGTCTGTTGGGGCCCTAGGCAAAAACTCACTGGGGGCCCCTCCAACTAGCTGTCGTTATTTTTTTCCTCTTTTTTTTTGAATCAGTCCCAAACAGAAAAATCCTCCATTGACAAATTTGGGCAATTTTCAATTGTTTTGAGGCAATGCTGTGGTTTAAAGTTTGTCAGTAGTTGGGGGGCCCCTTTCTGGTCTGAGGCCCCAAGCATGTGCCTGCCTTGCCTATTGACAAGCAGCGCCTCTGCCCGGTATTAGGACTCTTTCAAACCTCCATGACAGCACAACAACGTAACGCTGGTGGAACAACAAGCCCTCTGTAGCCTTACGGTACCAAAACAACCAAGACTGGATTTTAATCGTGGACAGCTACAAGCGAAAAATAACTAATGAAACTTGGATGGATGAAATGTTGCCTAGCTCCACGGTGGACTCTCCGTCTTTTCAGACAGATCCTTTAGGAAATACCAGTCATAGGCAATACAAGATCCCCAGGTAAAGAAACATTTGCAAGCTATCTAGACAAGGAATACACTTTGATGGAAGCTATGCTGGAGTAGTGTAACGGATTACTGTTGGCAGAGAGTAATAAGTAAAGTAATGATATCACTTTAATGAGTTAAATGGGTGTTTATTATTGTATTGTCTTTTTCTGTTTAATTGGAGCTTTTTGTTTTACTCTATGCAGATGATCTGATTTACTCCTAAGTGACATCATGTTGTACTGTCTGCAAAAATGTAATAAAAAGATTTGGAGTAATGAGTAACATATTACTTTTCTTGAGTTACGAGCCCAACACTGACAGCAAACAACGTGGTGCTAATAAAGTATGAGCTGTTTAGATTAGCTGTGATGTAACAGAGGTCCAGAAAATCTATATCCCAAATAGTAAAGCTGGAGCTGAGGAAGATTTTTTTAGCCGCCCGCCTGTCAATCACGTCAGCCTTGCCCCTAACTATGCAAAACTCATATCATTCATAAAATCAAAACCAGTGAGAGTGTGTGCCAATCGAGACATGAGCTAAACAGACCTATTTGGTTTTTTTTAACCAGGCTGTAAACATGTTAATCTCTGCTGTAAAAACAGGCTTTTTAGAATGGGTGTGTATGTGACTTCCTGTGCTTCTGCAGCCAGCCTCTAGTGGACACTCCAGGAACTGCAGGATTTTGCACTTCTCACCTTTTTATTTATATTAACTCTGCAGTTACAGGTTCTACAGCTGTTAAAACAGGTCCTAACTTCTTCTGCACTACAAGGTCAGAAGAGTGGAGTGAAGGACGTTTGACGTGGATAATTGTTGTGTCCAGTTTATAAAAAAACTCCAGGTGGCGTTCTCGGTGCATCTGGGCCTTTAGTATGCCCTCCCTGCCTTCCTACAGTGCTGACTATTTGTTTCCCACTTCCCCTTCTTCAAGTCTGGATGCTCTTGTGAATTCTTCCATCCTTTCACACACCCCTAACATCCTTGAAATATTGTCTGTGACTGAGGTTTCTGTCGTCAGAATGGACAGCTACTCCCAGCACAAACGGAGCCAGAGAGACTGGCACTGAACGGGATTACCACCTGCTGGGATAATCAGAGTGCTAAACCAAAGACTGTCCCTCCACAGTCGGCAAAATGTAAGGACTCATCATCAAACTTCATCCATCATGGTTTTCTTGCAGACAGTCAGAGGAGGGCATGAACAGGGACATCGGTCACTTTGACGTAACAAATGGAAAATAAGTTTGCAATCATATCCGTATACTAATCAAGGTCACTATGTGTTTGTACGCATCAAAGATGGGGACAATGACTGCAAAATGACTCGCTAGATCTTGGATTTTATTTGGAGTGTCACCCATGAAAAATGCCATAACTGCATATCTCTTTGCAAAACTCCAAACTTGAATCTAATGAATAATATCTGTGAGCTAGCAAACTATTTTAATAAAAGGGGCGGCTGTGGATCAGTGGTAGAATCGCTTGTCTCTCAACAGGAAGGTCGGGGGTTCGATCCCCAGCTCCTGCAGCCACTTGTCGATGTGTCCTTGTGCCAGACAATTTGCATGTAAAAAGTTTTTTCATGTCAGCTTGTGAACCTAGTATGAAAGTGTGCCTCATCTCAAATGCTCCTGGAAACAGATTAATAGTTCTGGACTCTCAGGCTGTTTTCGTGAAAGAGAGCAGCCGCTCTACACCTGGAGGCTGTTCCCTCCAAAAGATGAGTCAGACTAGCGCTTCCTCCGCCAATGTCGTTGATAAAGCTGACATCAGAAGTCCCGCCCCTTCTTGAATTTGATTGGTCAGTGGAGCTGTTCTAAAAGTTGAAGTTGTCAAAAAGGAAGGAGTGTGTGTGCGTCTCTCTTCATTACCCAACGTTGTTCAGCTGAAGTCAAGGTTGAGATATGACTTGTCTTATTTTCTTTGTTTGAGTAGTCGTGACGGCTGCTGAGGATTCGCTCTCAGCCTGTTGATGTTTTCACTCTCTGCAGTAGAAAATGAACTCCACAGATTCTTTGAAATTACACTGAGAAACAGTATTTTCTGCAGCTACCAACCCCTTACATCCGGTAGAGTCAGCCTCCCTGAGATGTTATTTTGTACTGATCCACAGGTGTTCCCTTTCAGCATGTCAAATAATTTCCAGCCTTTTTGTTGCCAATGACAAATCTTTTATGAACGGTGTTGCTGGCATTAAAATCTAAATGTGCTGACACCCCCCCCCCCCCCAAAAAAAAGCATTGATATATTGTCTTTCAACCATTTTCTATCAAGTAGAGGGTTTTAATTTCTTGAAAATCAAGACATTCTGTTTTTAAAGGGACACTTCACCCATTGAAACATGAATCTGTGTTGACATTGGGTCATGCCTTCTTGGCCGAGAAAAGGCAGAAAGTGTCTTTTTGGCTCATGTTGATGAAAGACACCAAATCCCAGAATGCACAGCACTGCAGGCCACTCCCACTAAGGTCCTATGTCAGAATCAGAATCGTTCTAGTGTTAGGGCGGCCGGCGGCAAGCCAAAACACAAGACCGGCCTGTTGGCAGCAACTATCTCACTGCTATATTTATATTTTTTCGCCATTATCAGCTTTCTCCATAGAGCCTGTTAGCATAGCTTCCAAGCAATATGACGGATTCGATTCTGGGAGTGAGTTCCCACCCACTGATCTGTGATTGGTCTGTAGCTTCAGTGGTCGAAAATATGAGGAACTAGCATTGTAGTTTCACCTCGCTAACCACAACCGCTTCCAATGATGCAAAATATCGATTATTGCGTCACTGGAAGCTCCTTTTCAGACTCAGAAATACAAAGATTTTACATCTCAGGGGAAAATGAGGGCGGGATGCACGACCATTCAAAAATACTATCAGGTTTCTAATGATACAAAGATTAATACAGAGGGGTGAAGTATCCCTTCAAACACTTTGCACAAAGGTGGCTGTGGCTCAACTGGAAGGGGGGTTCAATCCCCAGCTCCACAGCAAGTTGCTGCCGCTGCTTCCTCTGCGGCGTGTGAATGGATCGTTTGATGGACACATAACAAAGCAGCCATCAGTGTGTGAGTGTGTAGGTGTGACCTGCAGTGTAAAAGCACTTTTGAGTAATCAGGAGACTTGAAAAGCAACAACATCCCAACTTTTTAGGAAATGGGATTGTATCAACGAATGAAATGCTTCCTGCTCCTCCTGGCTGCCCGCTCTCTCTCTCTCTCTCTCTCTCTCTCTCTCTCTCTCTCTCTCTCTCTCTCTCTCTCTCTCTCTCTCGCTCTCTCTCTGTCTGTCTCTCTCTCTTGCTCTCTCTCTGTCTGTCTCTCTCTCTTGCTCTCTCTCTCTCTCTCTCTCGCTCTCTCTCTGTCTGTCTTGATGTGTGATTGTTTGAGTGGTTCTGACCGGCTGTAGTCTGACCCCCCCTCCGGTTCCGCTGATAGTAAGACCTCAGTGCAATGAAACACTTTATGTAAGAAATACTTTCCTTTTGTTGTCCGTGCAGCCTGAGGACAGTTTTACATCACTACTTTCATGCTCTTGTAGCTGCTCTGCTTTTTGCAGATTATTTTTGCAACAAAGGGACACTTTTTTGGTCGTGTGGGAGTCAGGATTTTATTCCTGCTCTGCTGGCTGTAATAATACTCTTACTATGCTTGTGTCATTTTATTTCATTGAGACATTTGAGTTTGAAACCCTGAATGGGATCAAACCTACATTTATAATGGTGCTCTGACTGGTGACTAACAGCCTTGTTTGTTCCTTCACAGGCATTAGATCGGCATTTTAGCTTTCAATATTCCCCCCACTGTGCTTCAAAAGGCTCGCCTCCTGCTTCAGTCCGAGCTGGATTACTCATCGGCCCCCTTTTCACAGACGTGGGCGGCGGCGACGTCGTGCATGACTCACGTGTCTCCAAAGAATGTTGTTCGCCCTAACTCTGCACTGGCTAGAAGAAAAAGGATTGAAAGTGGCGACTGTGAAAAACTCGAGGGAAGATAAAAGGTTGTCTGCGGCGGACACAGGAAATGAAAGGCGACGCAGTCTCCCTTCATTCATCTGAATCAGCACACATGTACAGTAACATAAACCCTGACCTTGTATTGATCTGTAGCTATTCTTTCACATCCACTGAGAGCTGCAGTTCAACATGTTTCAAGGGCTCATTCAGAGCTGTGAAGAGTCACAGGGGAGAAAGATGTGAAGTGGTTGTTATGTTTGTTGTCTGGCTTGTGTTTCCAGACATTTGTTAGGTCTTCATTGGCGATGCTTTTATTGCAAAGTGCTTCTCCTGAAAATTTATTTTCTTCCTCAGTGGAAACTTCAGTCGTATACTTACTCTAAAATGTAAAATCTTTACCCGCAGGCCTCTCGTTGAATCATTAGTTTGGTTCTTTCATCAGACAAAGTCAGATTAATTCACAACCTGTTGGTTATATATTTTTTTTTCTTTCCTTCTTTTTTCTTAAAATGAAAGGAATCTATTGCTATGGCTGTCAGTAACATTCAAGGCTGTTTCAGAAAGCATCAGGTTTTGGAGAAGAAGATTCCTACAAGGTGAAGTGAACCTAGCTTCACTTTGCTTCAACTGTGAACTTGACTGGAACCTTCTAGAGAAATGACCAGTATATTGGGTACCATGCATTTTTGCAATTTGGTAACCAATCATGACACCGTGACATTTCAATAGCTTGGGCTCGTCCGGGATTAGGTTGGTTAAATTTTAATGTGAACATTTGGATAATGCGGGGAATACAGATTTTATTTTTTCAGCTCTTGACCAAAGGGGGAAGGGTGAAAGAAAATGTCATGCAAGAACAAAAAGAGCAGAGGACGAGGAGAGCATCAGAGGTAACTAATCCATTCTCATTCACACGCGGTCGACGAAGCAGCGAGAGCAACTTGGGGTTAAGTGTCTCGCCCAAGGACACTTCAGGCATGTAGCTGCAGGAGCCGGGGATCGAACTCCCGACCTTCCGGGTGTCATTAGCATTTTTCAGTCTTGCGGTGGTGATTGTTCCGCTTCACTGGACAGAGGGAAGCAGGAATCTAAGGTGCACACTTTTTTTTTTCAAAACATCCTCCGTTTTGATTATATCAGGTTCTGATTAGGTTCACATTAGGGACCCTTCCCCAGATCCAAGTACACTTGACCCCAAAGTCCGGTTCACTGTGAATACAGTCCACTTGAAGACGAGGTCTGCAGGAGATTTGAAGGCAACCGTGCTGAAATAAGGAAGCTGGTTGCCATGACGTCATAACCGTGCAGCATGGGTCGATTATGACCTCTGAGCTGCACGATAGATATGGACGTTGTAAGAGGGTCATTGTTGGCGTCCCAGAAATGTATCATCCATAGTAGAAGGATGGACTCTGTTGTCTGCACGGGACCCTTTTGGGGCCCCCCGGCAGTATTCTATGGGTGACATCACTCAGGCTTCATCCACTATTATTTAAAGTCTACAGCCAAAACCAACGTTCAGTGACGTCCCTTTGGCGAGTCATATAGATGCACAAGTGACCAGACAGCGAGCAGAGGATAGGCGGGTATTCGTTCGGGAGCGTGCCTATGTTCCCACATTTCCTTTTTCATAAATTTGTATCAGATTTTATCCACCTTTCTCCCAATTTGGTAGCCAATTATGGACTTCAGATGGAATGTAGCTTTTAACTAAATCTGGTACGCCCATCTATTTGTTTATTGTAAACATTTAATGTAAGTGCACATTGTCCTTTTAAATAAACAAACTAAACTAAGTAGCATTGACTACCTTCACATCAGATCAGTCCAATGAAGCGCAGCAACTGGACATCAATACCTCTGGAAAGCCGGGTTGGCATAGAGAGGAGGTGCTCCTGGGATGCTTAAAGTCACTTTCCAGCCCTCTGGAAATAAAGTGCTTCCAAAAAATGTTGTGGGAGGATAGGGCTTACATTGAAGGAAAATGTAGGAACACAAGAGCTAATTCTGAAAATGTCCTAGAAATGTGGGAACATAGGGCTGACCCCCTTTGTTCAGAGACTTTTCTGCAGCATCGTCTGCAGGTGAGTTAGGAAGAAAATATTAAATATCTCAATTCTTGATGCCTTGGACTTCTATTTTTGTTGATGTTGTTTTGAAACAGGTGTTTTGATATTATTAGATTTTGACTTGCATCATATCAGAGTTGAATATTCTGGTATCGTGACGACTCTAGTTTGCATTTTTTTTTGATTATGCAGCCAGATTAAACTAATATATTTTATCTGACTCTGATGTTTTTATATCTGCTGAGTTTCCCGTGATGTGTCAGCCAGGTGTGTCGTGTTGGACTGTGACAGGTCTCATGGTTATCGGGGACAAGCTGTGACGGACACACTTTCTCTCTCCTGACTTGTGTGTGTGGTGTGTGTGTGTGTGTGTGTGTGTGTGGGGTGTGTGTGTGTGGTGTGTGTGTGTGTGGTGTGTGTGGTGTGTGTGTGTGTGTGTGGTGTGTGTGTGTGTGTGTGGTGTGTGTGGTGTGTGTGTGTGTGTGTGTGTGTGTGTGTGTGTGTGTGTGTGGTGTGTGTGTGTGTGTGTGGTGTGTGTGTGTGTGTGGTGTGTGTGGTGTGTGTGTGTGTGTGGTGTGTGTGTGTGTGTGTGGTGTGTGTGGTGTGTGTGTGTGTGTGTGTGTGTGTGTGTGTGTGTGTGTGTGTGTGTGTGTGTGTGTGTGTGTGTTGGGGGGGGGGCAGCCTTTATGCAGCTGTGTGTGTCACGTGGCGAGGAGGCCATTGCCTTGACGAGGTCCGTGACGCCCAGAAATGCTAACATCTTCAGGCAGCCTGTCACATAAATCCCACATCTTGTCCAGCCTAGCTCCAGCACTCGTCCCTGACTTCTCAAACAGTCTTACTTTAGGAGCTCACCTTACCTTCACCTTCGGCTGTGACGCGTGCCGCGACGCTCTGATTGAGCCCGACTTAATTGAATTGGTGAGCAAAGGTCTGGCGAGGAGGGGAGGAGGGGAGGAGAGGAGGCGACGTTAGCGCTCCAGCGGGGATGGAGATGATGAATTTGCCTCTGGGGAGAGGGCTTGATTCAGTAGAGCATATGAGTCGTTTTCAGTGGGTTTCATCAGCGCCGGCCTCATGTTGTTTGGGTTGAACGAGGGCCGCGTGAGGTTGGGCTGAGACATTTACCAATACACACGATCTTATGTAAGGACTTCCTCTGGCTGTACAGGGCGGTGGTGTAGAGGAGAAAGTCACATTTAAGAGGAGAGGGGAGTCCGGGGTTATAAATCAATTGTTTTTTATTGACTATATATTTTTTTGTGATCAATTTTTTATTGAAATTTGACATAAGATGCTTAAACACATGAGCTTCAATGACAGAAGCCTAAGACAGCATCATCAAACATACAAACTATTTAGATCGATGTTGCCTTGATGAGGAAAAATAG
Organism: Labrus mixtus; assembly: GCF_963584025.1. Classification (NCBI taxonomy): domain Eukaryota; kingdom Metazoa; phylum Chordata; class Actinopteri; order Labriformes; family Labridae; genus Labrus; species Labrus mixtus. The sequence goes on along the minus strand of NC_083612.1, from coordinate 2,829,957 downwards.
ACAAAAAAAACATGTCTGCCTTCATCCTAATACAATGCACATGACTTGATATTACTAATTGGGACTCACCGCACTGGAAATATGTTTAGTCTTTTTTTAAAGCAATTTGCCCAGAAGCTGTTCAGAACATCCAGGCAGGACTTCTGACTGTATAGCATCACTTTGTGTAATTCACAGTATCAACAACAGATTTGAAAAGAACAAACTGGAGAGCAAAATAGAATATGAAGTCTTCATTCACACATTCAGAGTCTGTTGTCTCTCAACTAGAAGGTCGGGGGTTCGATCCCCAGCTCCTTCAGCAACATGTCTGATGTGCAAGACCCACTGAACCTACAGACCAATCACAGATCAGTGGGTGCAGCTATGCTAACAGGCTCTTTGGAGAAAGATGAGAAGAACGAAAGTATGATTAAAGTATGTTTCAACTTCAAACTGATATGGATGAAGGGGATTTTGAAGGTCTTGAGCTCGGATCAGATGTTCGTGGCTATCTCTACCAGCGACGAGCGACGAGGCGGCTGCTGCCGATAGGCGGTGAGGACGAGGAGCCGGCTCGAGCTGGGGCGGACTGGTAGTGTCGGTGCTCTCACTGTTTGTCTATGGACACAGACTGAGTCTGTTTTCTGACAGGAATTTCAAGATCAATGCTGGAAGAAATCTCTGAATCAGTTGAGGAAACGGCCTTATATGTTGTAGTAAATATGTCTGTAAATCGAGGACCTTAGTGGGAGTGGCCTACGGTGCTGTGCATTCTGGGAGTTGTTGTCTTTCATCCACATGAGCCAAAAAGACACTTTCTGCTTTTTCTCGGCCAAGAAGGCACCAACTTCAAAATGTATTTCACATTTCTACATATATGACCCAATGTCAATACAGATTCATGTTTCAACGGGTGAAGTTGAACCACAAGTTGGTCCCACTGCCTCATCAGCAGAGTTTGAATGTGTATGAACAGATTAGATGCATCTGATGGTCACTTTATAGCAGCCTCTACCATCAGTGTGTGAATGTGTAGGTGTGACCTGTGGTATTAAAGCGCTTTGACTCTAGTGAAGCCACCCTTCAATGACTTCACACAACACCTCATCTTTAGTTTATAATGAAATGTTCATGATTACTGAAACATGTTTTTAAGGCTCTTAAAAAAAAAAGTTTTTGTCTCTTCAGCTTTGTCAGGTCAGTCAAAGTTTTTTCTCTGCACTCTGGCGTATCATCCTTTAGAGAAATGTTCCTTCCATGCATGTTTGGTTGTTTTGATGCATCAATGATGTGTTTGCACGACCATCAGTGTGAGGTTTGTCTCGTTCTGTGTCTGTAGTCTGTTGTTCTATGTGTGCATCATCTCTCAACCTGAGCAGACAGAGGAACAGAGGAAGTGACAGGATGAGGACGATTAGCCCCTCCTCCCCCCCAAACCCAGTGCACGTGCACATGGACAAAACACACTGAATCACACTCCCTCTTCACATGGGGAACAACACATCCTCTCACTAAATCAGTGTGTGTGTGTATATATTTGGTGTTTAAAGATATGAGGCCTCTAAGGATAACTGGGGATTCAGGGGGCAGTGATGTGTGAGGGGCCGAGATCAGACGAGGTCATCAGGCACGGCGAGCTTTAGAGGAGCTCGTCCTGAGCCTCAGCTCTCTGAGGAAGCGTTTGTTTTTCAGAGAGGTGCACGATGAGGATGCTCTCAGTGACAGCACATGTCAGGATTTTGAGATTTTAGTGTCTGTTGACAGAAGAGACAACAAGATCTCCTACAAATGTATCTAAAAAAACCAGACATTACAGGTTGTTTGAGAGGAAAATGGATGTTTCAGCATTGGGAATGTGCATGCTTCACACCTTAACAAAGTGTGAGTTTTAGCACGCTGCTGTTAATAAGCTCATAAAGCGCCATTTGCATGAGCGTAAACAAATCAGACGGCTATTTATAGCACATAAGAGCACATGAGAATGCCCTCGTTCCAATCTGTTCCGCCTCCATAGGGCCGCATGTTTGCAGAGATTCAGCTGTTCTTAGATTGGTTGTGTCTGCCGGGACTGTGCAAACATCAACGCTCACAATCCTTTCCGGTGAACGGACAGGCAGGCGGAGAGGCTGCACGCGAAGGCAAACAATCATACACACACACACACACACACACACACACACACGTGGTCAGTGAGGGTATTTTGTCTGAAGAAGGGGTCAGTGTGGCAGACAGAGAGGTGCTTCAGGGTCCTTGCTATAAGGGTCTCAAAAAAAAACAAGAAAATCGCTCTAATTCTGGAGCAGCGCACTCTCTTTTCTGCCCTCTTCCCTTATGTTTGCTTTAATCCTCGAGTCCAACCACTTCGTGGGGAGCAGGGCTGGGGGTGAAGCCGGCCAGAGTGCAGGTTTTCTGAGGTCAGACTGTGGGAGTTGGTGCTCGTAGTGTAAACACACCAAGACAGTGTTTATTTGAACGCAAGAGCAAGCTGAGCTCTGCTGAGGCTCCAGCACATGTGACTCTGAGGCTGGGGAACGTCATCATCTCAGTGCCTATGCATACATGCAAAGTGTGTGTGTGTGTGTGTGTGTGTGTGTGTTTGCAGGAGAGTCAGGACTGAGGAGCGTGTCACAGACTTGGGGTCATAACTTCTGTTGTAACTTCTCATTGTGCTGCAGGGGGAGGGGAGTTATGTAACAAGGAGAAAAGGATGCATGTAGCTGGCATGGCTGGGCATGTGTGTGTGTGTGCGTGTGCGTGTGTGTGTGTGCGTGTGTGTGTGCGTGTGTGTGTGCGTGTGTGTGTGTGTGCGTCATGGCAGCAGATGAAGCTAGAGTATCCTCTGAACACTAACACTCTCATCGTTGCTTCCGTTGCTAAGGCAGCTAGCTGCCAAAAGATGTTTTTTGAGAGTTGTTTGTGTGCAGTTGTGAGTCTGTCTCTCAGTCTGTCACTTTTTGTGTGTGCGTGTGTGTGTGTGTGTGTGTGTGTGTGTGGGTGTGTGTGTGTGTGTGTGTGTGTGTGTGTGTGTGTGTGTGTGTGTGTGTGTGTGTGTGTGTGTGTGTGTGTGCATGAGAGAGAATTAAAACTGTAACTATTCAACACACAGGAAACAGATGGAGTGTGAGGCTTCAGGCGAACCTCAGGGCCATGAAAAGATGACAAGATATATGGAGGAGAAATGTCATGCTGGCTCTCAGCAAATATGCAGAATATATTGTGCAGAGTGCGACGAAGAGTCTATTTAAAACCGGAAAGAGCTGACACTTCAGGACTGCATTCATGACTTCAGACTAATTAATAGCTGTAAACAAATTAGTTGAAAATTACAAAAAGTAACTGCTAAAAGTTGATATCATAAATGCTGCAATGAAGTCGATTCATATCACGCTGGATGCTCAACTTCAGAATTGGATGGTCATTAATAAACCATTTGAAAGGTAAGTTTTGTAAGCACCTTAAGGCAGACATCAGATGTCTGAACGTGAATGTGCCTGATCTACAGAAGCATCTTTTAAAGGTGACATATCCTCCTCCTCTTCTTCAGTTTAAATAAGTCTCAGAGCTCCTCAAAACATGTGTGTGAAGTTTCTTGTTCTAAATCCACTCTGATCCTGTATTTGATCATGTCTATAAACCCCTCTATTTCAGCCCTGCTCAGAACAGGCTGTTTCTGTGTCTGTACCTTTAAATATGTAAATGAGCTGTGTCTGACCACGCCCCCTCTCTGGAAGGGCTTGGGTGTACTCGGTGTTTCTCGCTCCATGTCCTATTGTTTACGGTGAGAAGGCAGACTCAGAGGGCAGAACAAACATCTAGCTGTGGGAGTGTCACCCACCTGGGGGAGGGGCTACTGCCCTTTGTGATGTCATGAAGGGAAAATCTCCAAACGGCCTGTTTGAGAGCACATTTTCTGAAAAGTGGAGCGGGCAAAAGACGGAGATGATGGACTTTTCTCATCATTGGGGGGTTTGTAGACTAGAGACACATGTTAATGTTAGAGAAACATGGTGAAGAGGATTTTACAGAATGTGACCTTTAATTGATGAATTGAGGTCATTGTTATCTTGGTGGTTTTGAAAAAGAGAGAGTCTTGAGAGAAACAAGGTGTCAGGGTGGAAAGCTCTGATTTTGTTCTCATGTCTGACTGCTTTCTTCCAGAAACTTCTTAAAAATCGTTTGAATTCACAACTTTCTGATTGATGAGAAACTACAAAGACGACGGAAACTGAAAGAAAATAATCAAGTGTCATTGTTCATTAATGCCTCTGCTGATGGTACAGTGGAGCTTGAAGAGAGCGCTGCACCGTTAACAGGACGTTGCAAAACAACAAATAACTTCAGTTCATTTGTAGTTTGATTTTTATCCCCAGGTTACACTCACAACCTTCCCCGGTTTTATGGTGTAATCTCTTCTTGCACACACGATGATGATGCTGTATCTCATTGTTATTTATGGTCTTGGTCTTGACTCAGGCTCTATCCTTTAATGTCTTGGTCTTGGGGCACTCGGGTCTCGGGCATGTTCTGGTCTTGACTACCACAGTACCTGTTGTGTCTGTGATTCTAGAAAGGAAACAATAAATAGGAAGGACGAGAAATAAGACCAATTCACCTACTAAGGTTTTATTTTTTTGTGGAATCTCAGATCTGATTTCCACCAAATTTCAACGCTGACATCCCGGCTCGTGCTCCCTGAAAGTCTTCTGACATGAGAAACCCCTCGTGGAGCTAATTATGAAACTCAAAGCAGAGAGTAATTGAAAATATTTACAGTTGAGAAAACTCTGTAAACACAAATATACTTGACACATTAAGCTACAAACAGTTTGTGGTCCAAACGGCTTTTTTAAATTAAAAACCGTCATCAGTCTCAGTTCAGCTGCTCCCCCCCCCCCTCCCTCCCCGCTGACCTTCACCCCATCTCAAGCCATTTTTCTCCATCATCGTCTCACTCCTCCTTCATCCCGGCGTCCTTTATCTCACCCTCCTCTCCCTCGTTTCATTCACCCTACGCCCCCGCCGAATGTTTGCATCTTTTCATGATAGAGAATTTTCCGGTTTTCTCATTCCATTTAAGCTCAGCCGGCACTAACCCTTTGTGCTCTGATGTTTCTCTCGGGGCTATGGAGGTCTAAATCAGCCTGGGAAGACGGGGAGGGAGGGAGGGGGGGATGAGAGGATGGAGGGAGGGAGGATGGATGTCAGGGATTTGAGGAAGAGAGAGGGATGGAAGCAGGGAGGCGGAGACGGGATAAGAAGGAAGGGTTAGAGGAGGGTAAGGAGCCGTGTAGGAGAGGTGTAAAAGAAGGATGTAGGGAATGAAAAGCTGAGACATCACAGCGCCTGAGTGTGCTCTGCAGACGTCTCCATGCTCATAATGTGAACGTAGATAAAGATTTATCTTGTAAAAATTAAATTTTCCCTCATTTAACTCTCATTTTTTCTTATCACATTTCATTTTCTCTCTCTACAAAAAGCCGGTTGTAGCTCCTCTGCTGCAGGTAAAGATGATTCCAACTATGTTATAAAATTAGGGTAAAAATTCCCAATCCTTTTTTTTTTTTTTTTTCATCGTTTTGAAGTCCAGAGCAAAGAAAAATATCACCGACTGTGTCACCGTGCAGACACATGAGCCCACTCTGTAGCCCGCCGGCTGCTGTTGGGCTTTAAATCTGCGGTGCTTATACAAGGTTTTAACCCACCAGAGCTTCTTACACTAATACAACTCCATGCTCTGAGATGCACAGAAAAGAACACATGAAGGAACACGTTTTTATTTGATGTCAGCGTGTTTCTCTTCAGAGTGGTTTTAACTGGCTGACGGCAGATTTACAGAAAATAAGGACCTCTGAGTGTTTACTGCATGTCGACACAACTACACAAAGACTCTGTATTAAAGGTGCGGTCTATTTACATTTAAATGACACTGTAATATTTTATGTCTAAACACTTTCAAGGAAATGTTAGTAATCGTACATAATGATGATGATGATGATGATGGAAGAGGATGTTGTCAGTTAGTTGGTCCAGGAGGATGGACTGACTGCAGGGCCGAGGGAGACTCGGGATTGGCCCAGACTGAATGAGCGTGATCTAAAAACTCTTACTAACATCCAAATAATCAGTGAGTATGTTCTTCTTCTTCTCTCTAGTTCTTGACTAAAACAGCTTTTATACACAAGGGGAGGAGCCGGCCGTCCCGTCCATGTAAACACGGCTCTGACAACAACACAGCCAGCGGGACTCAAGCTTCTCCCTCATTGTAGACAGTCAAGACTCAGAGACACATTTACACAGGACAGACTGGATTTATGATGTTTACATTTTTCACTTTCTGCCTTTTAGCTCCACGATCCACTTTTGGGTCCGGACCCTCCAGTTGAGAATCAGACATGTCTTATTTGGGATAAACTGTTCTGAAATGTTTCTGACCCTTATGGGCCATTTTTTTATTTTTTTTATTAACACTTTTTTCACAACGTATTCTCTGAACAGTTCAGTTTCGTCATTCTCACTTTAAAATGTGTGTATTTTCCTGCTGTGAATCCTGACACTGACTGAGTCCCTCAGCTGCTTCTTCTCACACTTCTCACACTGCCAGAGAGCAGTTTGACTCCCAGCATGGGTTCCTGTTTTCAGTGACCACTTTCTCAGTTTTTTTCTTTACTGTAACAATTGTTTAGTGTTAAATCTGAAGGAATACACAAAATAGCCAGAATACATTTGATATTAGTATCTTCTACATTGACACATGATATAGTGGACGAAGCCTGAGTGACGTCACCAATCTGTTCCTGCAGGGGGCGCTGGAGTTACATCGATGGCGGTCTCCATGTTGGAAATGCTGTCTTAGTCTAACTTTCAGTCGACCTAACGACAGGCTGAGAGCTGAGGCGGGTTTTAAGTAATGGTAAAAGGACTTGAGCTTGTATAGCGCTGCTCTAATATTCTGACTACTCAAAGCGCTTCCACACCGCAGGTCACACCTACACACTCACACCCTGATGGCCATCAGATGTAACTAATCCCATTCATACACATTCATACGCCGATGACAAAGCAGGGGGAGCAATTCGAGGTTAAGTGTCTTGCCCAAGGACACATCAGACGTGTGGTTGCCTGAAGCGTCCACCTGTCAATCAGGTCAGACGCCTGCCTAACTATGCATAAGTCGTAACATCAAAACTGATTAGTTATAAAAAAAAATCCCTCCCGCCATCATCATGTCCTTCTACATTTATATTGATCATGCGACGGCATCCCAGTCTGTGAGTTCACATTGAGTTTCGCCCACTACGCTCTGCCAATGAAAGACGTCTGATCCAACCTTCACAACAGGGTCCTAAGACGCTGACTAGACTCTTCTCCTCTGTCGCCCCCCGGTGGTGGAATGAACTTCCAAACTCCATTGGATCTGCAGAGTCCCTCTGCACCTTTAAGAAAAAGCTAAAGACCCAGCTCTTTCATGAATACCTACTAACTTAATGATGATGGTCTCCATATTATTGATGATGATGATGGTAATGACGATGGTTTTTGTTTGATAACGACGACTTATAAGATGGTTTCTATACTGATTAGAGCTCTCAAGAACTGCCCTCAATGTTGTGCTTTGCTTCTGGTCACTTCCTGTCAGCACCTGTGTGTCCAATCAGACTCAAAGCTGATCGTTTGCTCTTACTCACATTGTTCCCTTTTTTCTAGATCCTTGCTTGTGTTCTTCTTACTCTCTGATGTACGTCGCTTTGGATAAAAGAGTCTGCTAAGTGAATTGTAGAATTGTAGAATTTCAGAAGCAGGGTACCGTGGGAGCTTCACATACACACACAGTGAGACATGCAAGAAACCAAGCAGCAACCTCCAGTGATGAGAAATTAAGAAAATGTGGAGAGAAGTAGTTCCTCAGGTGGTAACTTATTACCTACACACGCTACTGCTAAGTGGATCTGGATTGCATCCAATGATCCCGACCTTCGATGTGAGCGCGCTAACAGAGTGGAAGAACACCGGGCTCGATTTGACAAAGACAGGGAGATAAATAAGGTTACAATCCCAGTTGATGCAGATTTAAAAAGTCAAAGGTTCAGAGGTTAAGTGGTCTGTCTTTTGCCCTTTGCAGGGCCCTGATATTCAGCTCATGGGGGTGTGGTTGATGTTAGCTGGGGGGGACAGTTTCCAGGCTGACATGTGGTAAAGTTCAACACCTTCTAGACAGCCTGCAGGGCATCAAACCACCGCCGCCGGGGTGACTCGCTGTCCACCATATGGTGCCATGCTGCGGTGACCTCACCTGTCTGTTCCATCTCTGACGCAGGTCGAAATAAAACCTCAGCGAATCGTGCACTCCTAACCAAACAGCCCAAAACTAGTTTGTCACGCAGCACACAGAGCACTTTTCACTTCTAATGGGATTAGTGTGATATTTGTCATCTCATGAGTGGGCTGCCTCTCACACCCTGATTTCCTCGAGACAGACATCCCACAGCGACTTGCTAATGGCGTCATCCCGCCTGTGTGATTTAAAAAAAAACTCCCTGAATGTGCACATTGTTTGCTGCGAGGCACACTTGTTTGACGAGTCTAATCCCTTGTCATCCCATGTCGAAGGAAAACAAAAAGATGCAACACTTGGCTGCAGAGGATCAGTGTGTGTGTTTGTGTGTTTGTGGAGGTGCACGTAAACCCATCTCTGCCGTTCCCACACAAGCTCCTATAATCCCAGAAGATCAAGTGGAACGAGGCTGAAGTGTGACTGGGCGGGAGCCAGCCTGACGTCTTCAGCGAGGTTGACTCACACACACCTCATCACTTCCCGCCGTACAGCCGCTCTACGGCGTGCTTCTGTAAACTTCTCTTGCTTTATTTTGTCCCAAATATATCCAAAAACATTCCAGTAGACAACAGACTTTGTGAGATGTGTTAGTTGGACGAAGTTGAAACGGAGTCCCGTCTTCTTTTGCATTGTACAAAATATGACGATTATTGTTTCATGAAGTAAAATCTGAAATACTGGGGCGGACAGATGTGCAGAAACTGGAATGGCTGTTTAAGTTTGATGTGTTTAAACTTGCTCATTTTGTTTCAAATGCTTGGAAAAGAAGACAGGATATTCTGTTTGATTAGTTTGACTTCTTGCTTTCTCTTTTTGTCTCTTGAGAATGAATATAGTTTACCTAGTGCACTCTGATCCGGGAACATTTTTTAATTTATGGTGTCATGTAAGACCATGCGGGCTGAGCATATGGATGTATGTCTGACACAATAATAAAATAAAAAACTAAACTAAACTATTATAATCTACGTTTTTATCTCGATTTAGATCAGAGAGTTAAGACAACTAATCACAGATGTTTAGAACGTGTCAGGTTGGTGTGCAGCCATGCGTGGATCTCACAGTTAACATCTGTGTGAAAGCTTCGCATGCACTTCTATGTCATGCATGCTGAAAATAGACCTTAACAGTTCATTTTCCACCATGCAGAGAGACATCAATCAAAGCCGAGTAGGTAGTTTAAATTAACTGTGCAGAAAGCAGGCAGCTGTGACAGAACAACACTTTTTAAATCAGCTTCTGTGAGTAATGTGAAGGTTTCATTTCAGAGGCATGAGCTCCCGTTTTTGTAATCAGCTGATTACGGCGAGTGTTCTGAGCGGCGAGCTCTAAAGTACCTTGTTAGGTTGCAAATGTTACTGATAGTGACGTTTTTAGAGACCGCTGCCACAAAAAAAGCTTCTTTGTCAGTGTGGTGAGCATGAGCCGCTCAATAAGAAGGTTGTAGGGTTGCGGGCGTGCAAGGTGAGGTATTGATAATTAAACGGACAGTTAGTAGATTTCACCACCAGGGGGCTCTCTATCAAAACAACAACAAAAGACAACATCAAAGCTGGCGGGGAATCATGGGAGTGATTCTCTCTGCTCCACCACCCCTGGTGAAAACGACCTCCGAGTTGACCGAAGTCGAGACGAATGAAAGCGAAAAACGAATACAGAAGTAATGTGGTGATGAAAAAAAATGTTCAGATTTGAGTTTTTGCCGGGTAATGGTCTAACCCTGCCCCACAGCAGGCCATCTCATTTGTATGAAAGAATCAAGAGTTTGAGTTCTGTGTCTCAATGAGCTGACAGCCAGCAGCACCCACCTGTCTCTAATAACAACCACGCCCCTAATTATGCATACCTTTAAAGAGGACATATGATCCCCCTCCTCCACCTTTTCAAACAGTCCCCTCCTCCACCTTTTCAAACAGTCCCCCTGTGGTCTAAATGAAACATCTGTGCTGTGCTTTGGTCAAAATATAACATGAATCAAGCACCAGAGGAGGTTTGTGACCCTGTATAAACCAGCTCTCTCAGAACGCTCTGTTTTGGTGTGTGTGTCTCTTTAAATGCAATGAGCCCCGCCCCCTGAGTTTTCCCCGTAGACATCACTCCTCTGTAGAGACAATAAAAATGGCGGACCTGCTCAAAGGTTTTGTTCTAGGCTCGGGATGGAGTCCATGGGTAGAGATACCAGGGGAGGGGAGAGGATTCTTTTTTACCAGAATCCCACTGTGACATCACAAGGAGAGCAAATATTAAACAGAGCATTTTTCTCAGTGTTGTAAGACTTATGCAGACCACAAACAAAGGACTGGATGGGTTTATTTCACATGTTGTGGGTCAGTAGACTCTCAGGTTACACAGATATATGTTTAAAAACACTGTACAAGTGGATTTTTCATAATATTTCCCCTTTAAGATTTAAAACACCTTAGACTTGTATTTATGTTTTCAGTTAACAACATAAAAGTTGTCATGAATAAAGGAATGAGCTACAGCTTTTTTACAAGGTATGGGGCCTAATCTTTAGCCCTTTTCATAGGGCAATTCCACAACAGCACCATAACGAAGCTCTGCCATCATTACATCTTCAAGACATTCAAATTGATTCCTCACTGGCGTAATATCGGTGTCCCAGTCTGTGGATCTACATCGCTTTAGCACGGGAGAGAACAGCACCGCGAGAGAGCCACATGCCCACAAACACAGCCTCATAACGATGACAACAACAACAACATAATGATGATTAAATCGAATAACAAAAGTTTTTTTTAATTATAATTTGTCCAAGAACTGTGTTAGATTGTGTTATTCCCATTATGGATGTGATCTGATAACAAGCGACAAAAATATGCAATTACTGTGTGAGGGATTTTGAATAATTTATCTTTCAGACTGATCCAGAAATAAAAGCCCAATAAATGTTTCAAAATGCAGAAAATGACATCATTCTTTCCTTTTCTCTCCCCCATGAGAATCACCACTTGAGCCAACTATTTGAGGCGGCTGTCGGTCAGCGGTAGAGTTGGTCGTCTCTCCTGCAGCTGCATGCCCGATGTGTTCTTCAGCAAGACACTTAACCACAAGTTGCTCCCGCTGATTATGAAAAATCCACTTCTACAGTGTTTTTGAACATATATCTGGGTAACCTGAGAGTCTACTGACCCACAACATGTGAAATAAACCCATCCAGTCCTTTGTTTGTGGTCTGCATAAGTCTTACAACACAGAGAAAAATGCTCAGTTTCAAATGTGCTCTCCTTGTGATGTCACAGTGGGATTCTGGTAAAAAAGAAAATCCCCTCCCCTCCCCTGGTATCTCTACCCATGGACTACACCCCCAGCCTAGAACAAAACCTTTGAGCAGGTCCGCCATTTTTATTCTCTCTACAGAGGAGTGATGTCTACGGGGAAAACTCAGGGGGCGGGGCTCATTTCATTTAAAGAGACACACACACCATAACGGAGCGTTCTGAGAGAGCTGGTTTATACAGGGTCACAAACCTCCTCTGGTGCTTGATTCATGTTATATTTTGACCAAAGCACAGTACAGATGTTTCATTTAGACCACAGGGGGACTGTTTGAAAAGGTGGAGGAGGAGGATCATATGTCCTCTTTAATACTGATGGTCACTTTACACAGCTGCCTCTACCATCAATGTGATGAATGTGTAGGTGTGACCTGCGGTGTAAAAGTGTAACCATCACCCCCCCCCCCCCCCTTTAACTTTTGACTCTGGGTCTGTTTGGTCATCAGGACTTGCGTCCTCTCATGATGTGTGTTCAAAAGGATCCAGAATCTTGCTCAACTTGTCAGGCTTGTAAAATGTTTCTCCGAGGCTCGTCTGTCACCGTGTGAAGGTTGTTTTATCCTTCGATGAAATGTGAGAACTCCATCATCAAGAGTGGTTCTGTAATTTACATCAACTTATATTAAAACCTCATGCGGTGTTGCTCCCTGGATCACCTGTAGTCCGGGGCTCGGCGCTAATCCATGAAGGAGTGAGTGAGATCTGAGCTGAGAGATCACGTGTGTGAATATATCTTCATGATTTCATGTAGAAACACGCTGGTTAGGCAAATTCATTCTTCTTATTAAATTTCACAGAGATTACACTCCTGATCTTGTTCGCTTGTGCTACATTTTTCTTTTTCAGCGGTGGCAGCTTTGAAGTGTGGGGAGAGAGATTTCAAAGCGAGCCAGGTGCGGGGCTAACGGGGGCCTGGCTATAAGCCTGTGACAAAAAAGACACTAAGACGAGCTCCGTCTCTCCTGATCCACAGGGACCGAGAAAGTAGGCCAAGCTCGGTGTCAGACTGCTGCGAGGATCAGGACTCAAGTTGTTGACTTGTAATCAAAGTTCCCCCCTTTTCACACTTTGGGATGTCAAGAATCTGCACAGAGAGCGTCAGAGACAGGTTTTAAAAATATTCCTCTCACACACACATGTAGGTCATATTTTTTCATAAGTGAGGCTTTCCAAGCTGAACACTGCGTCACACAGCGTCATCCAGAAGAATTTTATATTTAAAAAAAAGCATCTTTTCTGGAGATGGAGGTTGAACTATTAAACCGCCTAACCCCATCAAACAACACAGCCGCAGACACATGAGAGGACTTTGCACAGAAAATCCTACAGGAGGGCTAACAAGCATGAGACACTGATATCATAAACTACACACACATGAGTCACTACTGGATATTATGGTGATGCAACTGGACGTGAAATTTCTAATTTTAGGATGCCATGTCTACTTCTTGAATGTTAGAGGAAGGGAATATTTACATGAGCGGATTCTCTTAAAGATGAATTAAAAACACACGCACTCGTTCTTTCAGAAGAGCTTTTCTGGTCCATCATACAAAATCCTACTGGAGTAGACAGAACCTCATCATTTCTGAGTGATTAAGTCAATAAGCAGATCTCACGCCGTTGGTTAATGGACAGCCATTTGACTAATTTGCAATTAGGAAGCTCTTTGTGAGTGTACACACAGTGAGTTCGGCTCCAGCGCGCAGATGACCCTGAGACAGACAAGAGGCACCAAAAACCCCGCCAGGAGACACTGAGGCTCGGTCACGTGTTTGTTTGTCCCCTCGCGGAGCCATGCCTGACTCCATCGTGAGTTATAATCAGACGGCGAATCACGGGAGCAGCCCACGCTCCCCCGACGCGCGCCATGCGAGCGCACACCCCAGTCCGGCGGTGCTTGGGATTGGGCGGAGGGAGGGAGTGGTGGCTGCGGACGGAGTCACAGGATTGGTAGAGTTCAGCGCCAAACTTGTTGACTCATAACTGAGCTCCATCCTTCACGGCGCGGAGCTGTCCACGGCCAGTGGTGCTGAAACTGCAAGCTTTTTTGACGCGCTGTTGGAATATTTCCGACTTTTATTTCTCGCATCGAGTGTTTGAAAGTTAAATAATCCCCGTGCTGCACGTCCGGGCGTTTTGTTTTTACGCGTCACTTTGACGGATACTCAAACGCCGTCACCGCTCTGACAAAGAGCGCATCAAAGCCTTCCAACTTCTTCTCCGATCTAGTAGAGGACTCTCCGCGTCGCAGCCATGGCTTTCATGGTCAAACACATGGTGGGAGGACAGCTGAAGAACCTGACAGGCGGACTGACGGAGGAGAAACCTGAAGCGGAGAAAACGGACGCGGCGGCGCAGGGGATGACCCAGGAGGAATTCGAGCAATACAAGGAACAGTTAGAGGAGGAAAAGTAAGGCAATGATTGAAGCTTCTTTGTTGTAAAGTTGTGAAGAAAAGCCTACAGTATTTGTTTGGGATAGCAGATTATTTTAACAGCGCGTTTTTCGTGTGTAAATATCAGCGCGCTCCCAGTGCGCGATTTTACGCATCAGTGAAATAACACGAGCTTCTCCTCACACAGCTGCTCCTCTCGCCCTGCAGGGACCTCTGTGTCACTCCGCTTCAGCAAAGTGTGTAGCTACGATTTTTTTAATTTGGGATTCCTGGAATCGGTCTTCCACGGTAATGTGTTCATGCCCGGAGCGAAACATGTGCCCACTGCTGCGCGTGCGACTGAGGAGCGAGGCAGACCTGGTGGAAAATAAAGTGTGTTAATTAAAACCTCTAATTTAGATGATTTCATTATGGAGAAAAACAACAGAAGGCTTATATAAAAAGTAGCAGTAAACCATCCTGTGTGATATTACTTGATATTAATTTATATGTGGGTGTGATCTTTCTTGCATAATGACGTCATCAACAGCTTAAAGAATTAGATTTATTCAGATATTAGATGGTATGGACTCTTTAAAGCGCGATGTTTTAGGTTGGTTGACATTTTAATATCTTTACAGATGTTGTGTTATCATGTTTGCTTCCATCATCTTCATCTTCATCTTTGTTCTTTTAATGTACATGTCTCCCTCACTGTGATATTGTGTGTTGGTGTTCATCTCCCCCCAGCCACTGGAGGACAATACAAGGTAACGGCAAGGTCATACGACAAAACAAGAGTTCACCCTGCAGACAGAAACTCACTACTGATTAATGTGATGCTCCCTTGGAGCTGGACTCAACAAACCCCACAGAGGAGACGTTCACTGACCTGGTCGCAGAATCGGTTAGCAGAGATTATTAACATGAAGTAAAGACTTCAAATGCAAGTTTTTAGAAAAGCAGCAGATTTAGATTGTAGATATCAGGAGCTCTCTTTACTGGAATGTGTGCGTATCATAAAGACAGTTATCCTGCAACGCCTCGTTTCCATGAGCGAGAAAAACTCTCTTGACAAACAATTTGACAACATCTGCAGACACTTTAAGCTCAAGTGGGAAGTGAAGACCTAATTCGGGCAGTGTTAACGCCCATCGCATCCCACTAACGCTCAGGAGGAGACATGTTCAGACGCTCAGCCTGCTCTGCCTTCATAATGTGTGTGACCTTCAGTGGTGCTGAGTTATTAGTCAGAGGCACCAAACATGAGCATAGATCACCAAGAAGGCCTCGCTGCTCACATTAGAGAGGAATCAGGTTGGAGCGGGGGCTGGGTTTCTCTCTCTCTCTCTCTCTCTCTCTCTCTCTGACATGTCACATGGAGACATTTTATCACCCTCAGCACCCCGGCCACAGTGACATCCCTGGTCATCTGATGCCCTTGAGAGGGGAAGACACACAGCTCTGCTCATTGGCTGCAAGTGAGCGTCGCATGCACGGGTCCGTGTGCCATTTGGTGTCTGGACCGCTCATGTTAATTTAAAGTGAGCTCGTGGCTCGCGTGGACAGGCCCCCTGATCGCAGCATCTCCACATACAACGACCTTCCTCTGACACATTGGGTGCAAACACTTTTGCAAAACACGCCCGTGGTCGTCCAGTGTCCCTCTGACTTTAGATTACGCTGCTGATTTGAGCCTTCTAGACGTACAATGCAGCTTTGAAATGCATCATGCATGCTGGTTATTTTGTGTTTTAAAGCACCGACTGTATTTCACAGACTCCATTAGATGTGGCCTTTAGTTTGTCAAGCAGTAAATCATGTTGTCGAGGCATTTATAGCAAATTTGAAGAATTTACGAGGGACTATTATGAACAAGAATGAAGCCATAAATATTCCAGTGATGTTGGAGTGGAGAGGGCACAGCAGCAGCCTGATGCCCGCCCTCTGCTGGAGGCCGTGCGTACTGCAGGCTGGATTGTTTAGAACATAAGCATGACAACATGGCTTACAGATACATCTACAGAGACACATTTGTATATTTTTAGGAAATGGACTTGGTGCGTCTTTACAGCTCTAAGTGTCAAGAAGCAGATTTTATGTTGGTTTCAAGCCTTGAAAGAGGAAATCGCTCCAGATTAGAGAATCACACTACAACACTGCACATCTAAATGGAGGTAAATCCAGGATAAGTGTGACGGGTTGACAGCTATGAAAGTGGGGGAGCGGTATTGAGTGCAGTTAATAGGTTACCTCTAGTAGTCCACATCTCCAGAGGGGGGAATACATCCCTCACAGGACTGGCAGGAAGCTGCATCTAAACATAAGCAGGGCATCTCTTCCTGCTTCATCTCCCCCCCCCCTTTGGCAACTCTGCTGCTGCTGCTCCGCCTTCTGCTGGCTCCACACACACACACACACACACACACACACACACACTGTAGTTAGCATGAAGAGGAGGTCATGCTAAGCTCAAAGGCCTCAAAGGTTAAAAATTGACTTTTTAAGGAGAAATCTGACTACATGTTGACGTAACAAACTTTGATTTTCTTTATTTTCAGATAAAAGTTGTGGCTTGTTTTTTAATTTAATTTTTAATTTTTCAAATTGAGTTGATCTATATTTATGTCACAGACTGTATTAAACATGGACGTAGTCTCAGTGATGTCACCCTTTGGTTTCTGAAGAGGTGCTTTGAAGCCGAACTAACGAGCATTTTTGAAATGCTGACTATACCTTACTTTTTGGCAAAGCTAAAACAGACAAAGAGGTGGAGCTGGGGCCTTCATGGTCCAATCAGTGAGATGTGTAGAGAGTGAGATGATAAAGGTATCTTACTATCTGATCATTAAGGAAACATGTTGAAGTGCTGGCTTCTCTGACAACAATGCAGCAGCCAGTATGTCCTCCTTCTAACTTTAGATTCTGCTCCTGAATGCTCTGGATTTGTTTGGACCAGAGAAGGTAGGCGGTTTTAAGACGACCCCCTCACACGGCTGTTTTGGACACCCCTCGGTTTGCCAGATATGAGAGCAGTTATCAGGTCAACAGGTGTTGCAGCGATGGAAGCGGGCAAGAGAAGTGGTTCAGATAGAAGTGATTGTACCCGACCTAAAAAGCCTCTGCATGTTTCTAATAAGCTCCACGAGCAGAAACGTGCTCAAACTAGGATCAATATTGGAGATGCTTTTTGAAAAATGGAGAGAGGTTAGAACACAGAAAGGTTTACAGACCCATGCAGAGCTGGATAAACACTGAAGCTTCAGTGTCCTGTGGTGACCTGTGTGAGCATCGACTCTAGAGAGGAGGGGGGGGGGGGGAGACAGCTCTCTATGATGTTTAGAATTTGGACTGCAGTACCCATTTTAACCACTAGGTGTCAGAGTTACATACTGCTCCTTTAAGCCTCTGGGGGAACAGCTACAACATGCCCGCCTTCCAGTCGACTCAGCCAAGCCCCAAATTACGAACATTTATGACAACCTCTTAGGCTTAATAAAACCAAAATGGAGTTTACAAATAAAAAAATAGCTATCGATACCAAAAATGTTTGTGGTATCAGGCTGTGAACACGTTTATTCCTACTATAAAAATGAGCATTTTAACGTGGGGCCTACTGGGAATTCCTTGGCTTTTCAAGCCAGCCTCATGTGGACACTCAAGGAACTTCAGTCTATGCACCCCCTCTGTGGCTTCATTTTTCAACACCTGATGATGCAGTTAGATTTATATAATCTGTGACACTGAGACAACTTTTCCGTCTTTCTTGCAGACAAGAGCGAGAAGCCAACTTTGCCCAGAAGAAAGCCGAGAGAGCCACGGTTAGAAGTCACTTCCGGGACAAGTACCGACTACCAAAGGTAAGCTGACCCTGTTCCCGTTTTTGTAAACACATGAACGATGATTGCATTTACTCAACAAGATAACCACCTTTGTTAAAAACCACCACAGGCGTGCAGCCACGTCCTTTTCTATAAAACGCGGTCAGATTTGAACTTGTTGTGTTAACTTTCTTTGTCCTCTTTTTCTCCCGTCCGGCTGGGTGTGTCTGTGTGGACATGCCTGCGTCAGAACGAGCTGGACGAGACCCAGATCCAGCAGGCGGGGGATGACGTCACGTTGCCCACAGAGCTGGCCAAGATGATCGCCGAGGACAACCAGGAGGAGACGCACAAGCAGTCGGTGCTGGGCCAGCTGTCCAACATCCAGAACGTGGACATCGACCAGCTGAAAGACAAAGCGCAGGCCACGCTGGAAGACCTCAAAAAGCAGACGGAGAATTGCAGTCTCATGTGATCGCGCAGAAGTTCAGAGTTTCACTTGTACAAATATTTTTTCAAAAGGCAGAGCTGCTCTGGGGGGTAAAAACATATTCTCATTGCTTAGGAGGAATGTCAGACGATGTCAGTCAACTGTAAAAACAGTTTTTGTAGCTGTGCAAAAGTTTAGACAGAAATCATGCACAAAAGAGAGCGAGGCACGAGAAGAGCAAGTCGTACTTACTGGAACAAAGAATACGGGCATACCAGATGACCTTCAGATCTCCTAAAAAATCATGAATGTCATTCATATTTGTCAATGAAATTAGCCACTTAGCTCTCTGAAAGATTTGCAGCCCTCTGGCTCCTCCCACTGAGATTATATTTGCCTTCAGAGCAACTCCTCCTCTCAGAAATAATCCTCCGTCTTTCCTTTGCCTCCCTCCCTCTCTGTACCTCACGCGCCCAGTGATAACACAATATGATTCTGCAGCAGAGGTCTCAGGCGTGTGTGTGTGCGTGTGTGTGCGTGTGCGTGTGTGTGTGTGTGTGTGTGTGTTACCTTGCTCCCCAAACACGCAGCAGATTATTTCACAGAAAAACGAGTGCACATCTTCAGTGAGATCAGCTGTTTGTTTGAGCCGGAAACACACGGATGATTCTAGCTCACACTACAGGCTGCACGTGCGACATGTGGATTCACAGTTTTGTGATTTCGGAGTTGGAGGCTTTTTTTTTTTTTATTTCTTGCACAAAAGCACAAAAACAAAGAAAGGTGCAATATTCGTTAAAAAGCAACAACAAAAAAAGGCAGATTTTTTGTCATAAGTAGCTTGCTGTTGTCGACCACCTGGTGCCCTGACGAACACATTCTGTGTGCTGCATTAATTCCTAGTTTGAATCTTTTTCCTGAACATATCATTATAAAAAGCCTTTGAGTTCAGCTTTCTCCATACTTCAGCGTGCCTTGGTTTTTCTTCTCTAGATCTCAAACACCCGTAAGCTACTTTTTACAA
The DNA here is from genome assembly GCF_963584025.1 of Labrus mixtus. Classification (NCBI taxonomy): domain Eukaryota; kingdom Metazoa; phylum Chordata; class Actinopteri; order Labriformes; family Labridae; genus Labrus; species Labrus mixtus. The sequence goes on along the minus strand of NC_083612.1, from coordinate 2,810,692 downwards.
AGACTCTTCCTCGTATGCGTTTGTTCGGGCAGAGCGTTTCTTACTTTTTCAGTTTGACTAAAAGCAACAACTGATAATGTTGGAGAGCAGGAATAGAGTTAGCTGCGTGCAATAAGTGTGCTCCAAAGTTTCACCTAGAATCGACTTTAGCTGCATAAGGAGCAAATCTGCGTTTTTTGGATTGGAGTAGAAACTCTTTCTTTTCCTGAAGGGGAAATCTGGTTTGCAAACTGAAGTGCACACAACCTACACACATTATAGAAAATGCACAAAGACACATAACACATATGTCTCCTGGATGTGATAATGATAGACGTGCAGTGAGATATGAGACACAGTGTCCACAGTGTGTTTGCAATGGAAAGGAAGCGTACAAGTTTAAAAACCTGATGGCTGAAGGAACACATGACCTCAGATCTGCACCACAATGTAAAAAGAAAAAACCTTAAAAGCTGCTCGGATGAGAGAGATGTAAATGCTTTACAAGTTGTATGTTGACAGAACTTTGACTTACGTAAAGAAAAAAAGGCACAAATATGTAAAACTGCGTACCTGCGGTGTGAGTAAATCCACATGATGTTGTGTAAGATGTAAATGTATCTGCTGCTTGCACATGCTGTCAAACAGCGGCTCGTCTGTTTTCATCAGAAAGTGTTGTCGACCCGCCCGCCTAACCATCGGCCTGTCCTCCATCTCATTGATCCCTGCGTCTCAGTGGTGACTGTCTCGTGCTGGTGGAATTCGTGTTGCTTAGCTGATGTGATATTTCTAGTGGCGTCTTTGTTTGAAAAAAAAAAAAAAAAAAGTAAAAAAGAAGCAGAAGCTCAAACTGTGGCAGAGAAACACACAGCGCAGTCACCGTGGGCTTACTGTGCAAACTCAGTGTTCTGTCCACGTCGTTTTCAAGACATGTATAAAAGCAAAGGGAGTGGAGAGGGGATGTCGTCGGTGTTGTTGTGTGTTGAATCCGTTTGCGCTACATTTGGCCTGTGTGTGATTTTAATGTAGCTGTGGTGCCGAGAGTGACGTCAGCTTTCATCTCATATCTGTCCCCTCTCTCTGATCAACGTGATGTTAGCTGCCAAAACACAGCTCGCTTTGAGAACACCGCAAAAACTCAAAACCTACCCAGTCAATCTCTAATATCAGAAATATCTTACTCAACCTGGTAGAAGCCACGTTCACCTGGCAGGTTCAGGTAAACATCATACATCCAGATATTACAAACACAACATGAGGCCTGAATTGTGTGTAACACGTAAAAACATAAATGCCAATGCTGCAGGGGCATGTCCAGACTTTTCTCACTGGGGTGGCCCACCTAGAGAGCGCTGATGTTTGCAGGGGGGGCCTGATGCATTTGGGCACACACACACATGCAAAATAAATTAAAACATTTAGACTATTTATTTCTCTCTTTCTTGTGCAAAGTCAGAATTGTAAGCACTTGGAAAATGTCATGCTAACTCTTGCATGCTGTCCAACTTCCAAAATACATTTATTGGCAATTTAGTCGATTTCCTGTTCGACAGTGTGCACACGTTTCTCTTTGAACATTTTTTATGGAAAGAGCAAAAACAGGAAACTGAAAGAACTTCTACAAGCCCGTTGAAAACAGCCAGGATAGTAGATTTGTACTTAAGCCCCGCCTCTTATTAGGCAAAATAGCCAATCATAGATTTGGATTTTGGGGGTGGAACCTTTGGGTGGCCAATCAGATTTCAAGGGGGGGATTTGTTACCCATCTGGACACGCCCCTGCCAACGCAGTGACTTAAATCTATGTAAAGTATCTTGAATAAAATGTACTTATTTAAATAATTTTAAGACACTCAACTAGTAAAGTTAGCTTCCCCCATTGGCAGATATTTGTTTTTATTATGAGTGTATTAAGGCTTTCTTTTCTGCTTGTTATACCTTGATATAAGATGTTTATCTGGACGTGGCAGGAGAATTTAGACAAACACACTTTTTAAGATTGGAGTTTTTGCAGTGTATTCTGTTTACCTAAATCTTCCTTGGACATGTACGTGTTTGATTTTAGAAGTTTGTGCAGAAAGATCGTTTTTTTTATGATGAGTTGTGATGTCTTTGTTGTGTGTGTGCCAAAAACTACTTGCTGAATGAACACCGAGGCAACGCGCTAAATATTTTTCAGTCCAGTGGTCGTCGTCATGTGATAGGTAAACTGTGTCGTTACAACATTTATTCTAAAGCAGAGGAAGAGTTGCAATAAGTCCTTTTATAATAGAGGTAATAACACGTCTGTCATGCTTTGATCATGAGAGATCGTAAACGGTCGGAATAGAAGCCATAATGTGAAATGTTTGCCATGTGTGAGTGTGTGCAAAAAACGTAATCATTCAATAACTCAATAATAATACTGACAATATTGTTAATAAGCAATTGTATCCTTTTTGTGTTGTCATCCTACAAGTTCTTGAGCTTATTTTTGCCGGAAACGGTTTGCCATGACACCGCTGTCGCTCCTCGTTCTTCGACTGTTTTCGTTGTTTCACAGTCGCTCCATCATTCTGTCTCTGAGGGTACATCGGTGATTTTTTCAGTTGTGAACCGCAATAAAATGATTTTTAGGAAAATAAACCTCTCGCTGTGTTCTGTGATTTTTTTTTTTGACACTGTGCAGTTTGAGGCGATTTGAGGCGCAGTCCTGTAACCCGAACACCAGGGGGAGACAAAAACACGCTCACAGCTACAGAAGAATGAAAGAAGAAGGCTGCAGAAACCTTCTATAAAGACATGTTCCTAATAAAGTATGCTAGTACGTTTAAGCATGACGTATGGGAAACATCCTCATTCTGCATCAACAGTGCGGAGACAGATAGGACGAGTCTGCAGAGAGCTGTGTGAGTAAGAAAGCAAACATAAGAAAATATTTATGAATGGTTGAGCTGCAGGTACCCGGGGCTGTATTCACAAAGCCTCCTGAGTACAAAGAGTCACTCCTAGTGACAAAGAAGATTCTTAGAATCAGGACATTTTCTAAGAATTTCCCCTTACAGTTCAGACTAGATCCTGGTAAAGATGAAAGTTATTCTCAAAGTGTCTCAGCCATTAAGGTGTGGAGGAGTGAGGAGGACTTTAAGAGGATGAAGAGTTTCTGAAGCTGAGGAGAAAATAGAGAAATGTTCTCCAAACACGACATGAAGAAGAATCTTTTTGACTCATAGTTGAGTCCAACAGACTTAAAGATTTGTGCAGACATTTCAATCCATCTCTGACTTCGTTTTTCTTTTTCATTTTTGTTTTAAAAGAAAAACAGAACAAGTGCGGACTAAGACGAGACAGGATGAATAAGATCAAATACAAGAATGTAAAAGGCCCAGGTACAGTACATAATGGATGGTACATTCTTATGAAACAAGATATATTTACGAGTCTTTATCTTTGTATAGAAGATTTGTAGAAGAAGATTGAACTGTATTGAAGATTGTATTTGTATTTCTTCTCCCTTCTCTTTTTGAAGTCGCAGGACAACAGTCATTTTTTCCATGAAGCTGATGGAATTCACAATGTTCCTCAAGACATCTCTGACTTTTTTCAGAGAAAAGTGAGACATGCTTGTTGACTTTCTCTCCATCACATCTCTCATTAAGACCCCCAGCATGTGTACTTTTAAAGTACCTCAGTGTTCATTATTAAACAATGTCTGACTTGTTTTTTTTTTTTGGATCAGCTAATCACAGCTTCTGAAAAAATGTGTCATACCCATAGCAAAAGGGTCGACCTCGCCTCCTCAGGTCAAAGTTTCTGACCCTTTCTGAAAAGCCACAGATCAGTATGGAGACTTTTCAGTAGACTGAACCCTCGTGGTCATTCAAGTGTCCACCTCAGTAGACTGAACATTTCAGCATGGAGTCTAACTTCCTGGTTTTGTGCAGTATGGTTTGGATGCATCCTTTCAGGAAATGAATCATAAATTAAATGTTGAACGTCACTTCACGTGCGCCTCCAAATCAAAACAAACGAGGATGAAAAAAAGACGAGGATGGATGCGGTTGGTTTGGTGAAGGTGAAGAAAATCCATCATCTGTATCAGTTTGTAAGTCTGTAAAAACTTCAACCAATGTCTGCCACGAGGTACCAATCTGATGAACCAATCAGACGCCTCCCTGTCTCCCTGCTCGCTCTCTATCTCTTGCGTGCTCTAGCTAACACTCAGAGCGCGTCACCGATGACTTTAGGAGTTTATACTGTGAGTTTACTGAATGAGACATGAGACGACGTAGTTTCTACTCAATGTAAGAGATTGGATTTACATTTTAGATTTTATATTTACATTTAGACTCATCATTTAGCTTTCAAATTTACTACTGACGTTAAGATTAAAGATTTAGATTAAAAGAATAGGATTAAATATTTAGGTTTAGATTCAACATTAAGATAAAGATTCAATATATAGATTTAACCTCAGCATCCTTTTCACATATCAACATTTGTTCAGTGATTTACGTTTAAATGTTAAAAAAAATAACCGTTTTTGCAATGTGCACCCCATAAGGTCGGACATCCATCTGGTTCTATGGAGTTGGTGCTAAAGTGGCACAGCCTCTCAGTGGGTGCAGAAAGAACCCCCCCCCCCCCTCAGTTAGTTACCATTTGAATGGCAGAGAAGCCTGGCCTATTGGAAGTTTTCGAGTGCGGTGTAAAAAGGGGATGGCTGTAAAATATATTGATGCTGAACCCCCCCCCACACACACACACACACACCCTCCCCTCTCTCTCCATTGATAGGCCGCAGTGCGTGGACAATCTGCGGCCCTGCAAAGACACGGGGCCACTGCATGGCCAATCTGACACAATTGGGGTGAAACGGGCCAGAAAATACTATTCTCTCCCATTCTCCTCTTTCAATCAGGGCTTACCAAACTGTGCAGAATGAGAGGCATGACAGGGAGAGAGAGAGAGAGGGAGAGAGAAAGAGCGACAATTAGTGAGGTGAAATCCTCTGTGAGCAGGCAGTCATCGCAGAGGTTCCCCCCCCCTCCCTCTTCTCTGTCTGGGGGCTAAGAAGGAACAGATTTGTTGGTCTGCGCTGAAAAATGGAGCAGTGAAGTTGCAGATGTGAGCTTCTTGCAAAGGAATGCGTTTTGCAAGCCCCCCTCCCCATGCATGCCTCCCCCCCCCCCCCTTTTTTTTCACTTTTTGCTACAAGAGAAGCGGGGACCACACAGATCTGATGGGTTTCATGCAGGCTAAATCATAAACATTCTCCTCCAGCCTATCTCGTCCTGTACTGAGAGCTTTTCCTGCTGCAGGCCTGGAAACGGGTCCCACGGCTGACTCCTCAATGACGACCAATCGGTGGACAGGATTGTAAATGAGAGAGAGAGAGAGCGAGAGAGAGAGAGGGGGGAAGGAAAACTTTTCTTTCTTTTTTTTTTTCTCTCCACAGAGGGAGGGGTGTTGTGTGTGTGGGGAAATGCTCGGCGGACCGTGAAGCGTAACAGCAAGAAGAGGGGACAAAGACGCACATAGCGGGACTGAATGCGACAGAAACAAACCTCCACCAACTCGTAGAGAAAAAAAAAAAAGAAAACACAGACATTTGTGGATTGGGGGGTCAAACATGGTAAAAGCTGGGGAGAGGAGTGTAAGCTTACAATGTCACGACAGATGAGTTCAAGTGTACAAACGGAGTCGTGGACGATAAGTGAGGTTTGGAGTGTGCGTTAACTTTTGGATAGACTCCGCGGCGCGTTTCTGCAGCGGTGGCGTGGAGCTGACTCAGGCTGCACTTTGGAGAATGTTTCCCCACTTTTGAACGGACATGTTTCCCGGATTTACTCACTGCACTGGCTTTTCTTCTCCTGCAGCCACGCGTGGAGATTCCCCTGAGTTACATCTCGCTGCAAGGATTTTCCAGGGAAAGGCGACGCTGACGTTGTGGACCACGTTTTTCTTCGACACGGACGCATAAACATGGATTACTTGTGGAGTTAAAAATCCAGAAGACTCGATGTGTGGATTGTCCTGTTCCTAGTGTGCTGGTGGAGAAAGTTCACGTCACTGAGGTAGAACTCCATCCAAGCATGAAATGTTGGTGCAGCGCCCTGGCACTTCTCCCGTGGGTGCTGGTGGCCTTAGATGCCCAGCTGATCTGCTGGCAGGCGCTCCTCCGGTGCCACGAAGAGCCCGAGTGCGACCTCGCGTACAGCCAGTACTTAGCAGCCTGTGAAGGTAACATCAGAGGCACGAGGAAGCAGTGTCCCAGCCACTGCATCAACGCGCTCATACGGCTGAACCACACGCGCAGCGGGCCGGACCTGGAGACGTGCGACTGCGCGCAGGACCAGGAGTGCCAGAGCGCCAAGCGAGCCGTCGAGCCCTGCCTCCCCCGCAGGCACCCGACCGACGCCGGGGGGATCGGCTGCATGGAGGCCCGGCAGCGCTGCGAGGAGGACAGCAGCTGCCACGCCTCCCTCGCGGCCTACTTGGCATACTGCGGCCAGCTGTTCAACGGCAGGAAGTGCTCCTCCAAGTGCAAAGCCACCATCCAGCAGATGCTCTTCATCCCGAACGGCGTGCTGCTCAACCGCTGTGTTTGCGATGGGGTCGAGAGGCCCTTCTGTGAAGTGGTCAAAGAGAACATGAGCAAACTCTGCGCCATAGGAGACCACACTGTTATTTCAGACCAGCCTGACGCGGATGACATGTACGAGGATGAGGACTATGACCCGAAACACGACAGAGAGGAGGTGTTCACCGACCATTCCTCTGCGTCACAGGGGTCAACCAGCTGCATGACCCCTCTCTTTCTATTCTTAGCATGGCTATTACTCTGAGGTGACAGTCATTTAAACATCTGATGGATTTGTAGACAGTTTTCTGTTGCTCTGAAAGAAGCAGGCAGATGAAGTCCAGCTGGAGCTGGCATGGAGTAAGTGACTTTAACGCAGGATTGGCTTTCTGTCTCAGGGCTCAAACTGCTTGATTAGAGAATCTGCAGGCCTCACTGTTATCTCAGTAAAGTCGCTGGGTGACTCTAGAACTGTTCTGACTTCTTTAGTCGCCCCCCCGGTCGTATATGTGCAAAGTAATCCATCTGTGTGCACATCTCAGACACTCAGGACTAAATCTTCACACATGCCTTAAACTGCTCTGAGAGATCTGCTCACTTGATGCAAAGTCGAAGGAAACGAGCTGTTGTCTCAGAAGGAGTGAGATTCTTTGAGGGGTGAGGATGAGAGGAAGTGAGCCACACTGGACTTGTTGCCATCGTGTGTGTGCCTTCAACACGCTCCTGTTTGTTTGGTCTGGTCTCAATGGTACTTGGTGAGAGTGTGGCCTTATTAAGACGTTAGACAAACATCAGAGCCGTCCAGCCTCTGTTTGCTCTGCTCTCCATTTCGGGGGGGGGGGGGGGGGGGGGGGGGGGGGCTCGGCATTGTTGAAGCTACCACACTTCAAATATTTGCGGGCACAGTCAAAGGACAAGACGAGGGTGTGGGATCAAGTACTGAAAATTAACTGAAGCGCCTCTCCAGCACTCTTTCTGTGGACCCCTCCCCCACGTGACATTGTTTTATTGAGCTTTTCCTGAGACAGCCCCCCCACCCACCCACCCACCCCTACCTCCTCTTCCTCTCTACTGCCAGCCCTCTTTCACGCCTTTAAAGGACCCCTGTCTTTTTTTTTTTTACTGCTTTCACACTCTTCAAGCAACAAGTCAGGAAACGTGTGCTGCTGGTGTGAGGAGGTCAACATAACATGCCTGGAGTTTGTCCACAACACTGAGGGAGGGGGGGCACTGCACTGCTTGGTTTGTGGTGTATGAGTGAAGCCCATTTTTACCATTTCTAACAACAGCATGAAACAGAACATCTTGCATTAGTTTTCTTCTGTCATGGATCAAAAAAAAGTGAATTTTATGGTTATTTAACATTTTCAGACACAACACCAGGTCATACTGTACTGCTGCTTTAAATATTCACTGCATGAATATAACAGAAACACACAATCTGGACAGCAACAGGCACAAACCAATAGTTATCTAACCTCTGAATTTAGCCAGGTCATTAGGTCATGTTCTGATACAAGTACACACATACCCACCCACCCTTTCCTGGTAATAGACCAGTTTGTCCGGCCAAGAAACTTCTAGGAAATGGTCTTTATATGTTGTAATTGCCCAGTGTGATGATTGGGATGCTCCAGCAAACACACACTGATCAGTGAACAGCAGCGTATTCGCTCATTAGCAGTGGTTGAATGTGAATTATTTTGTGTTAAATGATAAGAGGTTACAACCAAGGGCATGTCCAGAGGGGTGGGCAGGGCCCCACTTAAAAATCAGATTTTACTCCCCAGGTGTCACCCCAAATTGGCAATGTGGGTGGTGTTGTAAGAAACTGCATTTAAATAAGAGCTGACACTTTTACACGTTAATTACGATGCCGTTAAGGTCAAAATGAACGCATTACGTTTTTTAAATTTTGTCCCATTAAACGCACCGTAGCTAAATCACCCCACTGACAACAGCGTCATGAGTCAAAAGTAAAATCCATCTCGTGACATCAAACATTTCCCTTAGTCACTTTGCTTTTTATCCGTCTTTTTTTTAATGTTGTAAACCTGCGATCTACCGCACATTTCTTATTTTCTTTCCAAAAAAAAGCATGTTTCTATCTCAACAGGAAGTAAAGTGCCCTTAGCTGAAGACAGTACAGAAATACAAAACAAAAGCATTACATTTAAAAAAAACAAGTAAAATGGAAATACATATTAAAAATGTGATTAAAACGTTTACATTCTTTGACAGCCCTAATTCAAAAGTTCTTTGAACGCACGTTTATTTCATAACACCGGTGTTCAGGAGAGAAATGAATCCGTTAGAACCTGCAAGAAAATTCCTGCACACTGTCTCACTACGTTTTTGTTTGATTTTTTTTGCTAAATTTCCCTTTTACAAGTTAGACTGTTCAGTTTTACAATAAGGCTACCTTTACGTTTGACTTTGGACATTCATCTTTTTTTAAGCCCTTAAAGAATTAAGCTAAGAAGCTTTGTTGTTGCCACTCTGTTGAAGCCGATGCTGAAGTGCAAAATCCTGCAGTTCGCCCGAGTGTCCACTAGAGTCTGGCTGCAGAAGCACAGGAAGTCACATACACACCCATTCTAAAATGCCTGTTTTTACAGCAGAGATTAACATGTTTACAGCCTGGTTCAAAAAACCAAATAGGTGTGATTAGCTCATGTCTCGATCGGCACACACTGTACGGGGGGTGAATGTTTTGATGACTCATGATGTTTTTTTGATTTGATGAAGGATAAGAGTTATTCACATTTAGACCTGTTTGAAGGTCCTTGTATTCAAACCAGCGCCGTTTAGCAAAAAGGGAAACTACAAACAATGTTTTTGAGATCATGTAATGAAGATGTGTGTCTCTGCCACTTGAAATTGTGTCAAACTAATCTGTTTGTTTTGTGATGAAGTCTTTACGAATGTCGATAAGTGTTAAATTATGAAGCTAGAACAGGAAGAATGTGTATATATTTTATAAGTACAGCATATGCAGTAAAACAGACTGTAACTCACATGCAGCGAATCATTAAACACAGGAATGTAGCTCAGATTTTGTGAGTTTTCAGTTGTTCATCTCATCGTTTCCGATCATAGCAGTAAACACTTCAGAGCAGAGTCTTCTTCGATGTGGGAGGTTTGATTTTTATAATAAAATGTTTATGAGCTGAAGCTGTGTAAGGATGTGATTTGTGTCCTTAAAGTCAATGTGATGTCTCCTGGATGTGTCAGGTGTGAAAGAAAAAGTGAGCCACCCTGTGAGTTTAATAGTGTTGGAGTCAAGACCACACTAACCAAGACCGAGACCTACCTGAGACCGAGACATTTAGGGGTCGAGACCGAGACATTTAGGGGTCAAGACCGAGTCAAGACAAAGACATTTAGGGGTCGAGACCGAGTCAAGGCCGAGACATTTAGGGGTCGAGACCGAGTCAAGGCCGAGACATTTAGGGGTCGAGACCGAGTCAAGACCGAGACATTTAGGGGTGGAGACCGAGTCAAGACAGAGACATTTAGGGGTCGAGACCGAGTCAAGACAAAGACATTTAGGGGTCGAGACCGAGACATTTAGGGGTCAAGACCGAGTCAAGACAAAGACATTTAGGGGTCGAGACCGAGTCAAGGCCGAAACATTTAGGGGTCGAGACCGAGTCAAGACCGAGACATTTAGGGGTCGAGACCGAGTCAAGACAGAGACATTTAGGGGTCGAGACCGAGTCAAGGCCGAGACATTTAGGGGTCGAGACCGAGTCAAGACCGAGACATTTAGGGGTCGAGACCGAGTCAAGACAGAGACATTTAGGGGTCAAGACCGAGTCAAGACAAAGACATTTAGGGGTCGAGACCGAGTCAAGACCGAGACATTTAGGGGTCGAGACCGAGTCAAGACAGAGACATTTAGGGGTCAAGACCGAGTCAAGACAAAGACATTTAGGGGTCGAGACCGAGTCAAGACAGAGACATTTAGGGGTCAAGACCGAGTCAAGACAAAGACATTTAGGGGTCGAGACCGAGTCAAGGCCGAGACATTTAGGGGTCAAGACCAAGTCAAGACAGAGACATTTAGGGGTCGAGACCGAGACATTTAGGGGTCGAGACCGAGTCAAGACAGAGACATTTAGGGGTCGAGACCGAGACCAAGGCCGAGACATTTAGGGGTCAAGACCGAGTCAAGACAGAGACATTTAGGGGTCGAGACCGAGTCAAGACAGAGACATTTAGGGGTCGAGACCGAGACCAAGGCAGGGCGAGACTGAGACAAGACCATAAACATCACTGAAAAATCATCATCTTGTGTGCAGCAGGCGTGTCACTCACTTAGACCAGAACACCGGGAAGGTTGCGGCCGTAACCCGAGTCAAGACAAAGACATTTAGGGGTCGAGACCGAGTCAAGGCCGAGACATTTAGGGGTCGAGACCGAGTCAAGGCCGAGACATTTAGGGGTCGAGACCGAGTCAAGGCCGAGACATTTAGGGGTCGAGACCGAGTCAAGACCGAGACATTTAGGGGTGGAGACCGAGTCAAGACAGAGACATTTAGGGGTCGAGACCGAGTCAAGACAAAGACATTTAGGGGTCGAGACCGAGACATTTAGGGGTCAAGACCGAGTCAAGACAAAGACATTTAGGGGTCGAGACCGAGTCAAGACCGAGACATTTAGGGGTCGAGACCGAGTCAAGACAGAGACATTTAGGGGTCGAGACCGAGACATTTAGGGGTCAAGACCGAGTCAAGACAAAGACATTTAGGGGTCGAGACCGAGTCAAGGCCGAGACATTTAGGGGTCAAGACCGAGTCAAGGCCGAGACATTTAGGGGTCGAGACCGAGTCAAGACAGAGACATTTAGGGGTCGAGACCGAGACCAAGACAGAGACATTTAGGGGTCGAGACCGAGACCAAGGCAGGGCGAGACTGAGACAAGACCAAGACCATAAACATCACTGAAAAATCATCATCTTGTGTGCAGCAGGCGTGTCACTCACTTAGACCAGAACACCGGGAAGGTTGCGGCCGTAACCCGGGGGATAAAAATCTAACTACATATGCATCAAAGTTATTTGTTTTTCATCTTTGGAAAGAGGTGTGTTCCTTTTCCGTCACAGTAATGACGTGGAAAGCAGCCTATCAGTGGTGGTCTTGACAGGCCTTGATTAGATTCATAGTAAACGTTAAAGAGTTCATAAATCCTGACATGAGGTGTACAACTGTTTTGGAAAAGTCACTTCATCGTGTCCAAAAAGGAACAAAAACAATGCGGCATAAAACTTTTTTTTTTTAATCAAATTGTTTTTCTAAGGATGAGGAGAAATATCTAAACTGGCTCTGCTTCACAAATCCCTCCTCTGTTTCTTGGAGCGAACTAAAGACACCACATTACTATGAATTGCTTCTTAAATCAGACGGATTTCGTTCAGAAGTGATCTTTTGAACACTGTCAACTGTTTCCTCTATCGTCGAATCAAAAACAAATGTTTGTTCCCCGCAGTATGGAAGCTAAAGTCCTCCATGTGGGCGGTCTGGTTTCAGGGTCCAACCTGTCGCTGCTTTCCCCGCATCTCATTCCCCACTCTCTCTCTCTCTCTCTCTCTCTCTCTCCCGCTCTATCCACTGTCCTATATCTACAACAAAAAGCTCAAAAATCCCCAAAAATACATTTTTAAAACCCCCATGAATCCTGTCTGTCAGGACGTCCCCGGCCTGCGTGACAACATGAGATCCTAACTCGAGTTACAGGTGGCACATTTCAACATCTCCACGCCTGGAGGAGAGCGTCTGCACAGCTTCTCCTGATATTTCTGCGACCACAGGAATCCTCGATCGCTTCCAACTGTCTCTTGTGTCATAAAAAAAACATGCAGATAGAGAAACACAAAGAAGGCTAACAGCTAAAGTAAAGCATGACTCCCTCTAGTTTAGTTAGATTGTCTCTGGTCCAATCTGTCTTAACCATTGCCATGCATCTTAAAGTCCCCCGCCCCCCCCCCCCCCCTCCAAACCTCCCACCAACCCTACTCACCCCGAATCTGGGAGCCAAATCAAAACAAACATGAGCAGAGCAGCCTCAGGGAGTTGAACGGGGGGATACAGAGGCAGCACTGTGCTGGAGCCCATTTTCTAAATTATCTTTATTCGACATTTCTCCGAAACCCTTCCCCCCCCTTCAACCCCCCCACCTGACTCCCCCCCACTCTCTCTTCACCACTCCAAAGTGGGAGTGACCAGCCAGAGGATTTAGGAGGCTCTTGTCTCTCCTAGGTACAATGATCCATTCATGATAACCATCGAGCCACAGTGATCGGCTGACCTGCTCTCTGTTTTCAGTTCAGGGGTTGCCGGAGTCAAGGGCACCCAGTTTCTCAAGATCTACAACGTGGAGACCCCTCATCGTGGGTGACCCTGATGCTGCTTTCACGCATACAAAAAAACTCCTTAAAAAATTATTGTGATCTGCATGAGTGAACTCACTTTTACCAAGATTTTTTCCTGCCATCTCCGTTGTAAATTTCCACATTAAGTCAGCGAGCCGATGTTTAATAATATTAGGTAATATTCAGGAAGATTCAGCTAAAAGTGGGTGGTCATGATGACGTTTAAAATCCTGCAGCCAGCATGCGACCAATGCATGTATGTAGAAAGTTTCATTTCTGATACTGTGAAAATGTCTACATACATGTTGCATCGATGTTGAGTCAAAAAATGTCATCATAGCGTTGGAATCTGTTGCTCCGTCTGCTACTTCCACGTTGTTCTTTATTAATTATGCCCTGCTTCCTGAGGCCCCGCCCCCCTCCTGTCTGACAGGGACAGTCTCGTGTTGTGAGGTGAATATGTGCGAGCAACTCTGGAAGATTTGAGGGGCAGGCTGCCGTCATATTTTCTAGAAATGTTCTTGGAATATTACGCCGTCGTGGAATCAACATGAATGTGCAAAGACGTGATGACAGCTGATGATGGCGCTTTTGCAGAAACGCAGTCTGGAAAAGGGCTGGTGATGCCGTCACAGCCGTTTTCACAAAAGCAGTCCTGAATACTTCAGGTAGGCCACATGTGAAATCTTCATGAGTCATTTGTTCACACATGCACTTCCCATGTTCACTGTTGACAACGGTGTATAATTACACATATTCACAGTAGAGCATGAAGCAGCTCCACTTTGCGCACAAACACTGTCGCTCACTAGTTGCATAATGTAAACACGATGACCCCTCACACTTGTGCACAGTGGATTTTCCTGAACACTTCATGCTGCGTGCCCACATCAGCTCAGCCGGTGTCCTTGTGGAAATTTTACAAGTGGTGCAGGCAGGAAAAAAATTCAGGATAATGTCGGGGTTGGGGACTTGATTCATCCACTGTCCCATTAACAGTATCAACAGAGTGAGACAGAGAGAGAGGGGGGGGGGGGGGGGGGACCTGGAGGGGAAAAGGCAATAAGTAGTGTTGTTGAAGCTGCAGTGAAATGGAGGCCAATTAAGCCACAATGGCGTAAGTTGTGGTTGGGGAAAGGAGACGGGGGGACGGGGGACGGGGGCGGGGGCGGGGGGGACGTCTCAGTGCAGGAGGGTAAGTAAGGGGAGGGGGTTAAGGTTTCCATTCAGAGCCCTACGTTCTGGGTTCCATTAAGGGAGAAATAATCTGGCGCATCTCCCACAAACAAGCAACAAAGCAATCACAGGGGTCAAAATCGCGTCCAAAGTTTTCCTGGCAGCAACGAGCTGAAGTCATGATTAAAGCAGTTCGAGCTGAGCCAACACCACGGGCACACAGTGAGAGGCCACCCCCCGTCCCCCGCCCCCCGTCCCCCGTCCACAGTCACGCTGCTCTCTGTCCTCAGCACACAGGCTGGCAGTGATTTACACCTGGCAGGTGAATGTGATTAACCAGCTGCTGCACGGGGGTAAAAAACAAACATTAGTGTGAGTTTGGAAACCGCTCATTAAAAAACAACCACAGCCAAGAAGTTCACAACACTAGACATATTCATCCCCAGTTCACTAATGATTACCCCGTGTTACTGGATTTAGAGGCATGGTTTTACTTATTGCACTTTTTAGGTTAAACGATAACAATTCAGAATCACGATTAATCGCTACATTTCAAGAGTAAATCGTGACTTATTTTTGACCTGTCTTAAAGGAAGAATGTGCGATTGTTATATCCAGTAGATGTCGTCCTTGAGCTCCAGCATTAAAACCAAAACAAACTTCCTGTTTGGCCACGCCTCCTCCATACTGAAGCCTCCGCTCTCCTCCAGAGACACACCTCCAACCCCCCCTCCACTCACGTTTGAACAAAGCAGTAATCAAATTGGACAGCGGACAAAATGATCCTCGTCTCGAGCTGCAATCACCTGTGTCCTGCATTGTTGTGTTAGCATGCTAATGTTAGCGCTCTTTAGTTAGCTCGTAGCTTCACATTGCATTTGGACACGGAATGATCGTGATCTTAAAAACTCTTACTAACATCCAAATAATCAGTGAGTATGTTCTTCTTCTTCTCTCTAGTTCTTGACTAAAACAGCTTTTATACACAAGGGGAGGAGCCGGCCGTCCCGTCCATGTAAACACGGCTCTGACAACAACACAGCCAGCGGGACTCGAGCTTCTCCCTCATTGTAGACAGTCATGACTCAGAGAGACTCATTTACTGGATTTCGGCTATTTATGTGTAAAATGTTGAAGACTCTTCCTTTATTGATTCAAAGTAAGAAATCAAATAAGGCCAAGTGGAATGTATCCAAGGTGAAAAGAAAACTTTTAACTGTAAACTTTTGTACTGAGACTGAGTCAAAATGCTTTCGATTCAGAGACGAGACCTTCAAGAATTGGACTTGAGACCAAGACTGATCTTGAGTACGACAACACTGGGTCTAATCGTGCCAAGATCTAAAAACATAAATGCAATGAAACTGTTACAAGAGCCAGGCCTTAGCTGTGGGGAGGAGGAGACAAAGGAAGAACATGTATTCTAGTTGTCGTGAATCCTTTGAGTGAGTCTCATGTTTTGGAAGTAGGAGTTTGAAAATGTTTAAGCTAAGTTTCTGTAGTTTTCCAGACCTCCACATGTATGTTGTAATCATCAGACGTGCGTACTTTCCCATGTCTCCTCTCTTCTCCTCTCGTGGACATGAGCCAGCTGTTTCTGCAGCAGAGCGGCCTTCCAGATGACGACGACGATGGCCGGAGACCAGCGAGCGCTCCTCCCACGACGACACATTTCGTCTTCCCATAAGGACCTGAGAGGCGAGCGTTTGACAAAAACATCCAGACTGCAGCGACCTCAGAGGTTACAATTTCTTGATTTTTATTGAATTTCTCATCGAATAAATACACAAAGTATAAAATCACAGCTGTGTAAACATTCAAATCATAAAATAAAAAACAACACAGCAGTGAGGAAAATCTTTCCAGCAGAGTTAATTTTTTAAACTTTTCGCCTCTAAATCCTCTTCCAGCTTTTTTTTTTTTCTACACGTCTCCAAAGTCTTCAAAGTCAAGCTCCCTTTTTTGAATATTGAAGTGCTTAACCTTTTTTTCAGAGATCAAAAACAGCCCGTGTAGACCTACAACAGCGAGGATTATCAGCCTGCCACCGACTGTTAAGCTTTTTTTTCACCATTTCACATTTCACAGAGGCCCAGTTATGAAGGCTTTACACGACACGCTGTATCCTTCAAACACGCAGCCGCTGCCAAACCTAAGAAAATGTGAGTCCAGTGTAAATAAGGCAGAGGCCGCACCTCTCCAGTTTTCCCCTCATAGTGGTGGAGAGGGCTTCATCAGCGGGGAGAGCATGGTGAGGCTGTGGTTGACCCACAGCAAAGGCAGTGGGGGAGGGGGGGGAATGTGTATGTTTATAATGTACTTATTACCGCAGTCCTAAACTCATGATTCTTATAAAGTTAAAGCTCCTATGTGATTGTGTTTTGCAGGTTTTCACAGTTTTTTAGGGCATGCTCTGAATACTGCCTGAATGTTTTTTTGGCTGGAACAAATGCAGCAGCCTCGGTTTTACCATGACACTGTGGTATTGTCATACAAGCTGTCCAGTATTTACATATCAATGGTGATTCAGGGAGACGGATTTGAGGCCGAGCATTTGCAACAACACGGCGTCAAAGAGGGCAAGGGGGATCTAACTTCTGCATTCACCAGTTTGACCATTTTAAAAATTCAAGAACTTCTTTTTTTTTTTAACCTACCAAACTTTTTTTTTTTCATTCCTTCCAAAAACAATTAACAAATTGCTCAACCCTGCCAGATAAATCATGGAGTCTCCTGCGTCAGCCCGAAGCAGTCTCCACATGAAACATGGCAGCTGTGAGATCCCACCCAGACAGCGTTCTGCTTCGGTTAGGATGTGGTGCGCTGCGGGGTTTGATTTGGCCCTGGCAGAAACCTGGATCAGGTGGAGTCTCTGGGACCTGAACACTGACTGACAGGTGGTCTGATGGAGCGTGGTGGTGGTGGGGGCGGGGGGGCGTCGCAGCCGGGAAGTTTATCTTACTGCACACAGCAAGCTGAGAAAACACAAAAGATCGATATATGTTAGGATTCATTTCTTTCACATTACAACCATTTTTTTCTTTTTTTACTTGCTGATTTATTGCAAATAATAATTAAAGGAGACATATTATGAACATTTGTAAACATATATCTGGGTAACCTGAGTGTCTACTGACCCACAACATGTGAAATAAACCCATCCAGCAACAAAATATCTTATATGTTGCTTATTCACACATGACTCCCACCCACCAAGAGACAGAGACAGAGAGAGAGAGACAGAGAGCGAGACAGAGAGAGAGAGAGAGAGAGTGAGAGAGAGAGAGAGAGAGACAGAGAGAGAGAGAGAGACAGAAAGAAAGAGAGAGAGACAGAGAGACAGAGACAGAGACAGAAAGAGAGAGAGACAGAAAGAGAGAGACAGAGACAGAGAGAGAGAGAGACAGAGACAGAGACAGAGAGAGAGAGAGAGAGACCGAAAGAAAGAGAGAGAGAGAGAGAGAGAGAGAGAGAGAGAGAGAGAGACAGAAAGAGAGAGAGAGACAGAGACAGAGAGAGAGAGAGAGAGAGAGAGACAGAAAGAGAGAGAGCAGCCTGACATCTTAAAGGCTAACTGCCTGCAGCGTGTCTCCGTCTCGTCTAAGGTCAGCAGACAGACTTTGGGCGTTCCTGCGACCCTCTCCAGCTGCTGTTGGACCCGTGCCAGCTCGTACGGCTGACTGCGGCGCGGTTTCATTAAAACAACAGCAGCAGCAGAAGAAGAAGTCACGTTCTTCGGGAAACTTGAGCGGCCCTCTTGAGTCACTGCCCCCTAACCCCCCCCCGTCTCCTTTTTTCCCCTTAACGCCGCAGGAATGTCTTGCAGAGAACAGGATATTGACTCGGCTTTAGGTATCTACTCTCCATCCAGAGCTGAGCCCAAAGAATGAGGCTGCATATGTATTTATGTTACAGCGAGGGTAGTTTACTGTACGTCACCCCCCGCCCTCTCCTCCCAACATTTCCTGTCTCTCACACTTACATTACGATTATATGAAGTAAATAAACGTTGCCTCTTTAAGTTTTTTTTATTGTTGAAAGGCGACCTCTCTGCAAACACCTTTTGCAAAAGTCTCGCTTTCACAAGGTCGGCTTTACAAGAGGGCAGAGGACAGAGCGGCCCCGGGGCGGCACTGAAATGAAATCAGAGAGCCAGACCAGACGGTCCTGCAGGGTGGCCGGCGCAGCAAGAGCACGGCTCATGTTTTACAAGTAGGAAGGAAAAAAAATACATTTCATTAGAATTTTCAGTCTTCATTTCACCCTCATCCGCTTCAAACCTGCGTTAAGATGTTCATTAGTGAGGCTGCAAGGATCCTGAAAGTATTATTTTAGAGATCGGGCAGTGGATAGAGACAGAAACCAGAGACAGAGAGTGGGGAATGACCTGCAGGGAAGGAGCCACAGGTCGGACTCTAACCCGGGCCGCACGCTTAGAGGACTAAAGAGCGCCACAGGAATGAGTCCTAAAACCAGGAAGTAAGTTAGCATTTGAGCGCCATGGGGTCTAACGTCTAAAAGTCAACGGGGATTTTGAATGTGTTTGTGGTTAGACGCCTGAAATAAGGTCTGTGGTTAACACAAGCTGAAGAGATGTTGGTGTTTTGTTAGATCACATAAACTACGTTAGGTAAAACCTCCACTTGTGAAGTTTGAAGTTTTTACGCGTCTTTAAAAAGGCGGTTGCTAACAAGTGGCTAAATGTGACTACAGTGGTCGTCGGGGACATTAAACGTCATCACTCCGGACACAGAGGGCGGGAACTCTCTCACTAGTTGGAGATGTCTCCTGTAGGTTTAATCTTTAGGTTAAGGTGAATATTATGTTAGTAAACTATTTATTAAACTACGTGGATTAGTTTATCGGAGATCGTCTGAAGCATAACGCTAGTGACGTCACAATCATCCGACCGTGGTGTAGTTAGCTTGTAGCATAACGTTAGCTTTTTTACTTCTGTCTGCCGCATTAACGCTTCAAACATCATAAAAATGGCGTTCATCTGTGAAGATGATCCTGCTGAACAAAACGCCTACGCTTCAGAAACGTGTGTTTAACACAGAGATTATTTTCTGCAATGATCCAAAATCCAATGAAAACATCCCATAGGAGGATTCTGGTTAGACCCCATGGAGATGCTACTTCAGGGTTGGCCTACAAAAATACATCATATGGTTTGTTCTTTATAGCCTCTGTACATGGTGTTTGCACACTAACCATTAGGCCACCGGCGCTCCCTGAAAGCAAACTCTCTCGAGCAGAAAAGCATTTTTTTTACAACACAGAAGGGAAACTCACAGCTTTTGACGGAGTCTGCAAGAGGCTCTCGATCCAGAGACGCGTCCCTTTGAGTCTCCCGCATCTGAAAAAAAACAAAACACAGACCCTGTCAGCGACCACAACTCGTACGTAACATCAGGAAAACGTGGACAGTATAATATGAGGACTTGAATGTAGAAAGGGGTTTTTAAAGAAGCTTATCTTATATTTCTAATGAACTACTGTGTTCTCGTCTGTCAGGTAAATGTTTGGAGTTATGCGTGCGTACCTTGATGTGCTTTTTGAGGTATTCGGCTCTGGACATGAGGCTTTGAATCTAGAAAAAAAGATCAAAGATTAGAATCAATGTGGTCATAATTTGAAACACAATAACTTGATCACACTTTCATATATTTCTCCTTCCCTCTAGGTGTCTTGGTTTTGTTTTTCAGCTATTTTGACAGTAATTTGCTTGTATATTTAGTTTAGTTTAGTACATTTCTTTATTTAAACGTGTAACCCTTTTTGCTAAGCCACGATTAGCTTATGCTAGCATGCTACCATCACAACAAATGTGATATTCTCAGGTAGCTTGAGTCCTAGCTACAAGCAGTAAACGTACGCGCTAACCCTGCAGTGGGCGTGATCTTCTGGTGGCGATGAGTTCAGGAGGAGGGGCCCAGTTTGAACGTTGTGTTTACGAGCTGCAACGAAAAATGCTACTGACGCTACTCTAAAGCCACGTTTGTAGCATGAAGGGAAATGTTGAACGAGCACTTGAGTCGAGTAATAAATGACCTGCATGATGTACAGACATTAATGGTTCCCAGTGAACAACATTTCTTGAAGCGCCACCAGCAGGTCGACCATTTTAGGATTTACGCTTTGTGTTCAGAACTATGTGACAGTTATTACATGGGAGCATGTTATTATGCTAAGCTAATCTTAGCATCCAGAGCTCAAAGCATCACTGTGCCAAAATACCAAGAAGCAAACTGTTGTGGTGGTGTTGAAAAATGAAGCCGATGCAGAAGTGCAAAATCCTGCAGTTCCTCAAGTGTCCACTAGAGGCTGAGTGCAGAAGCACAGGAAGTCACATACACACCCATTCTAAAAAGCAAAAATTAACATGTTTACAGCCTTCTGCTTCACAAAGAAGATACAGGTCTGATTAGCTCATGTGTGGATCGGCACACACTGTACGGGTAACACATCTGTTTTGATTTTATGAACGACACGTGTTCTCCATAGTTAGGCGTGTAGCTGACATGATTGACAGGCGGGCGTGGTGTAACGGTTCATCAAGAGGCTTAAAACCCGCCTCAGCTCCAGCTCTCAGCCTGTCGTCAGGTTGACTGAAAGTTAGGGTAAGAGCATTTCCAGCATGGAGAGCGCCATCAACAGGCTCCCAGAGCGCCCTGCAGGAACCAATGAGGGACATCAACCCGGCTTCATCCACTGTTATTGACCGTCTGTGCTAAATTCAGCTAACTGTCATCTTGTAATGATCATAAATAAAACTTGACTTGTATGAGGTTTTAATGAGTCCAATTAGTTTGAGGTTGAAAACAAAGAGAGATAGTTCAAACAAAGTAACTCATACACAGAACCCAGAACCTAAACAGCTTAATGAAATATCTCTTTCAGACCCTCCGGAGTGAAGACGAGTCCTTAACGACTGATCCTTTATAAAAACACTCGCTCACCAGACAGGAAGAAGGATAAACTGGAACCAGGGTAACCTTTAGATGTGTGGGGGAAACAAACGCTCTGGAAAAATCAGATGAAAGCGATCAGCTGTGCGATGCACTTCTTCCTCTTTGTGTTGTTTATGACAACACTTCACATGGCGCCCATGTGCTGTTGCTAACTGCTGTCATCGTTTGCTTTAAGGCGCTCTTTGCTCTGATGACCGTTACAGTTCTTGGCTGCTCCTCGTACTTCATTAAAGGCTTTATATGCGATTTTTTGATCCAGTAGATGTCGCCCTTGAGCACCAGCATGAAACCAAAACAGTTTGGCGGTGCATTGTTGTGTTAGCATGCTAATGCTAGCGATCTTTATTATGCTCGTATCTTCACACTGCATGTAAATTTACCTGAAATGAGCGTGATCTAGAAACACAGTTAAGCAGTGAGTACAGTATGTTATTCTTCTTTCCTCAATTAAACAACTTTTATACGTGAGGGGAGGAGTCAGCCGGCCGTCCCGACGATGTAAACAAAGTGAAGATAGGACTCTGAAAACTCTGAAAGCATCACAGACAGTGGGACTCGGGTGTTACACCCATTGTAGACAGTCATGACTCACAGAGTTATTTTCAGAGGATATACTTGATTTATATATGTAAGTGTGAAAAATCACATATTAAGACTTTAAAGCCGATTTCATAAACGCACTCCAGAAAAGTCTGTCCCTGAGATCGGGTTGCAGATTTTCACACGTCCTTCACAGGCGGAGGATTTCCCCGTTGGTACCGGTATGACGTAAAAGCCTCCGCAGAGTCCGACACTATAAAGAACGTTTACTGCCTTTATATCAATGCCACATATTATTGTAAATATTTAAGGTATCAACGATCGCGTGGAAAAGAACAAGCTGGCGAGCAGGTCATCGCCCCGTCCCACTGGAGAATGTCCCTGCTTCGTCCACACATCTCGCAGAAACGTAAGTACGGGGGCTGGCAGGAAAACGTCAGGGTGAAAAATGTGTCGTTGACCCCACAAGTTTTGTTAAACTTCAGGAGTTTTGTGTCTCATGTTTGTAGCAGTATTAATCAACAACTCGTGGTTATTACTTCATCAACATCTGAGGGTCCGTAATCACAGGAGATCTAAACTGATGACTTCCATTCATGCTTTTTCAAACAGCGATCTGTTGGGAGTTCATTATTCTGACCACAGCACTTTAATCACAATCCCTTTAATCACCAAAAGGACCAAATCCACATGTGTGAGGATGCTTCAGGACACACTGAGAACTTCCAGTTTAAAAGGTACAGACTGCCGCCCATTTCCACATACTCAGGTCCATCAGCGCCACGGTTTCACTCCGTCTGATGGCGCGCTTCCTGCTCCACTGGACGGCCATGAGCAGCTGTTCACACATCACAGGAGAACTACAAGATCACAGGAGAACTACAAGATCACAGGAGAACTACAAGATCACAGGAGAACTACAAGATCACGTGGGATAAATAGAAAAACATGTTGCTTTGTCTTGAGGATGATTTGTTGTTCATTCGTTTCCTGTTTTGACGTCATGTTGATAAAGTGATGGAAAATACGATCAGGAGTCCGTTTATTGTGTTTTATTTTGAAATTGACTGGATGCACTGTGCATTTCCTTGTCCGACTTCCTGTCCGGGTCGTTCCATGAAGTCCAACTAGACGCGTGCTTGCAGCGAGCTCCATCGAAAATAGACTCAGAGCAGAGTGTAGTGGAGCTGCTGTCACGCTCCGGAGCAGGGCCGCGGCGCTCGCTGTGGAAACAGGAGCATCGACTCGAGTGTCAGCAAACATCGGCGGCGTAACACACTGAGTATGTGGAAATTGTTAGTCAGGGTTTGTCATCGTACAAGGATTTCAAACTTCGATAATTTGAGTAAAAATCAAATGATATCGATACAGGAAATAGAAAACTGTATACGGGGTCATTTCTTGGTGTGCTGCACGCCGTCTACATTGCACAAATACGTTAAACGTTGCCAACTTGGCGTTGCGATTTCAGACAGCGCTCTCTCGTTGGTGTGCTTTTGGTTCAAAATACCAAATGATGATCTGAACTTTTTTAAAAAGTTTTGATACTATTGGTCTTTAAAATAATGGATATTTGATCGTAGTATGGTGGTATCATATCCTGACCTCACACACGTTCCGTCTCTACATCAACACACACACGGGAGAGATAAAGGCGGTGGTTCAACAACGAGGGGGACAGGAAGTAGAGCTGCTTATAGTGTGCTCCACAGCAGATATGAATACACATGGAGGCCAGTCATGGAAGCATATGTTCATAGGCTCTTTTAGGTTCTCACATACACACATGCTTTAGATTGATCCCCACCCACGCCCCCCGCCACCGCCCCCGCCCCTCTAATGCTGTGTTAGATTATTACACCCGCATCTGAATTTACTTAAGACAAGCTCCATAAAACTTCAAATAGGGAGGTCTATGAGGCCCACTCGAGCCTCCGACTGCCTTCAGGGATTTGTCTGTGAAATATTGTGTGTGTGTGTTGTCGGGGCTGAACGATGCACACAAAAACAAACGGTGGGCATTAATGGCCGACATGCATGAGTCCTTTGCTTAGTTGGTTTAATATCATGGAGGGAATTGTGGCTGAAGGTTTTAGCCAGCACATTTATTGGACCATCAAAATGTGAGACTTGTTAGAGTGTGTTTGGGTTTGATATGTTGCTGAACACAGTCGTCTGTTGATCAATCTATTTTTAGATTTATGTCAGATTACTCAAGTTTTTAGAAAGAGATGCAACAGACTGAATGTCATACTGATTCTTTTTACACCTGCACAGAGCTCCTGAACACGTGCAGAAGTTTTCATGGTGAGCTAAAAGTTTGAATCCAAACAGTCAAACTTTTAACCCAGGATTGTTTTCAGTGCCTGACGTCTGGAGGGGGCTTGAGTGAGACCCACTTGACTTCACCTCGAGTGAGCCAGAGGAGGTGGTGACACGACTGTCTGCACAAGGACGCTACGATCTCCAAGCACGTAATGAAACTAGAAATGCACCGATCAATTTTTTTTCAGATCCTATTCCGATACACATGCACAGATACTGATTCAGATATTTGTATATCATAACTAATAGTGTTGTTGGTCGTATGTGTAAGGCTACTGTAGTGCCTTTAGTTGAGCTAATCAGACCTGTATCTTTTTTGTGAAGCAGGCTGCAAACATGTTAATCTATGCTTTTTAGAATGGGTGTGTATGTGACTTCCTGTGCTTCTGTAGCCAGCCTCTAGTGGACACTTGAGGAACTGCAGGATTTTGCACTTCTGCATCATTTTTCAACACCAGAAGTTGCAGCTTGGTATTTAGACACAACTGTATTATTCTGGCTTCACATACAAACAGGAAGCAGCAACAACAGATGTCAGGTTTTTCAAAATAAATCTTTTTAACCTGAAGTGTAAAGAATTTAACTTATCATTAAGAAGGAGCTGTTCCATCTCGTCTGAACGTCATCATGGAGACACTTCTTTACAGTTCAGTCTGAGTGTCTTCAAAGTGAGACTGTGCGAGCTGAGAATGTTTATATCGCCCCGACCATCTTTTCTTGATCAGTGACGTGGATCAGTCCGATATCTGATACGTGAATTACTTCAATATCGGTCGGATGAATGAACGGAGCATTTTTCTCTGTGTTGTAAGACTACAAACAAAGGACTGGATGGGTTTATTTCACATTTTGTGGGTCAGTAGATGCTCAGGTTACACAAATATAAGTTCAGAAACACTGTAGAGGTGGATTTTTCAGAATATGTCCCCTTTAAGATTTGGCTGATAATTCTCTGATTTATACAAATATTCATCATGAGGTTCACTGTCGCTTTAAGTATCCAATTATAAAGCAGGCAGTGATCTGTGTGTGTGTGTGTGTGTGTGTGTGTAACAGTAATAAAGATGATGGATTACATTATTTGGCTTCTACAAGAACAAACATGTACATGTGACTGGCTGGATAAAAGGCTCTGAGGCGACGTGATGAAGCATCCACTGCGTTCAGTGATCAGCCGAGGGGTCCTTAACAGGTAGACGGATAGTTCACTTAACGAGAAGCCCCCTCCTCACCCCACTCACCTCGCTGTGGAGCAGCTCTCTCCTGCGGCCCTGCGGCTCGGCTGGCTCGACATGAGGAGAGAAAAACACAAAAAAAAGGACACAGAGAGAGAGAGAGAGAGAGAGAGAGAGAGAGAATAATGAGGCGAGGAAGGGAGGAGAGGAGTCCACTCAGTAATCACTGTGTTTGTTCAGGAAGAGGTCAAGCTACAAGATTGGGTTTCGCTAGCGTGCAGACTGGAGTCTCAAGGGTGGAAATGGTTCTAATGTAGGCCAGTGTGTGCACAGTCTGGAGGGGGAGAGCGACAGAGAGAGAGAGAGAGGGAGAGAGAGAGAGCGAGGAGGAGGAGAGCACGTTGGGAAGCTGTGCAACAAAGCGCTCTTAGCTAAACAAAAGGACCAATGTTTTCTCCCCACAGCCCCCCCCCCCAGTGGTTTTACTGTGCCCACACAACGTGGCTGCCTGACACCAGAGAGAGAGAGAGAGAGTACCAGTACATCATGTTGATCAAAGGTGGCAGAGGTTCATGCATTTCTCACTCATAGCAACACAGATGTTTAGATAGATAAAAGAAAGACGGTAAAAGTAGAAGTAATGATTCAACTTTCTGACTGATGTAAGGAAGGAAAAAAAAACCTCTGAAGGACGTTTAAGCTGACGGAGCCTCGAGCAATATTTGTGAGACTATTCATCGAAAGTGATCCGCACTTTGAGTCAAATGAAAACCTGAAATTAACAAAATATGTATTCAAGATATTAACTGTGCTGTAATGTTTAAATAAACGGTTTCTTGCCGCTTCTTTGCAGTGTTGTCTGATTGTTGTTCAATCAATCAATCAATACATTTTTATTTGTATAGCGTCAGTTATACAAGTGTTATCTCAAGACACTTTACAAGAAGCAGGTAAAATACCTTACTCTTTGTCTGTTAACATTACAAAAGAGCAGGTAAAAAGACCTTACTCATTGTTATGTTACTAAAAGCAGGTAAAAGACCTTACTCATTGTTATGTTACAAAAAGCAGGTAAAAGACCTTACTTATTGTTATGTTACAAAGACCCGGCCTATCCATCATGAGCACTTTAGCAAAGCAGCAAAAGAAAAAAACTGCCTTATTAAACGGCAGAAATCTTAAACAGTCTTCACAGGCCTAGACTGCACCGGGCTTGGAAAGGGATAGGGGGAGAGATGGGATAAGATGCAGGAAGAGGGATAGGGAGCAAGGGGGTTGTTCTGGCAAGCCGTCCATCAACCCTGTCGGTCACTGATGTCACACTTGGGCCCCGTGTCCATCTAGCGTTTTTTTTCCGAGGAGAAAAGCGCTGGCTGTGCGCAATTTAACGCTTGCATGAAGCGTGTGTTAAAGTGCGCTGAGAAGAAAAGCGTCTCTATGACAACAGCCTGTTGAGAACGACCGCTGTTATTACGGCATGTTTTATATTTTAGATCAGACACTGAGCAAAGAGAAAGTGGGTAGACATGATCTGTAGGGGGAATATCATACATTTGGAAAAGAGCGCCGGTGACATCAACAGCACCTTTCTGAAAAGTCAAAAGATTTTCAACTTGAGCGGCCGCACAAAGAAGGGAAGAGTGCTAAGAAAAAGACGCCGCTTTCTACTGCAAACACTTTCTACTTATTGAAAAAAGAAACGCTAGGAATACTATCACAGGGAATAAACGTCACCACCCCCTCCCACTGGCTCCAGGTGAATTCTCCTGATTATATCCTGCTGCGTTCTCACATCAGCTCACTCTGACTTTCTGCAGAATAAATACGAGGAGGCTGGAGGAGAAACTCTGAGTGAAGACAGAAAGCAGCTCAGTCCAGCTCAGAGTTTTGTGCAGGTATGAAGGCCCCCCCCCCCTTCGTTCAACAGGGAAACTTCTGACTGTGAGGGCGACGTATAAATAAGTGACTCAGGAAGATTTCAAAGGCAGACTGTCCTGAAATGTGCACGAGGAAATGAGGAAAAACAACTCCTGAAACAACAACACAAATAATTTTCTGTGTTTATTTGTCTCGTCTAAAATCTGTCTTGATGTTGGACAAAAATACCAAAATATGCAAAATAGAAATGATCAATGAGTCCCCTTAGATGGATTAAAACGTGTTTTTAAAACTGCAGGGAGAAGAAGGTACACATATTCTGAGGTCGTGTCGGGGGGGAAAAAGTGAAACGTTGTCCGTTTCTTTCGCTTCACTCTGTGACGACTTTCAAACCGTCAACCCAACAAATCAGAAAAGCATCATCGGAGCTTTAACCTGTAAACTGGTTCAACACATAACCATCAGCAGCTGGAGATTGAAGCTCTTGTTTATAAGAGAGATAATAGTTTTTATTTGTTTCCAGTGTGCAATAACACAAACAAATAAAAGCGAGCTGTCTGAATAGGAAACAGATGTCAGGGCTCTCGTACCACACACAGGGCGCTGGCACCGGGTCTGATCCCCGACTCAAAGCCACATCTGGATCACTCCGTCCCACCTCCTTCCATGAGGGCCGATCCTCCAGATGAGCTCATGAGCCGGGGGACTAATGGACGCCAGGCGGCAGAGAGCGTCGCCGCTGGAGTCTCTTCTGCTGCTCGTCCCTACGTCTGTCTCTCTCTCTCTCTCTCTCTCAAGGCAGAAAGCGTCGCTCTGTCAGTTTGTCTTTCGCTCTTTCTAAATCACTTCCTCCCAGTTATTTTTAAATCTCTTTAAGGCTCTCTGAGTGTACAGTTCAGTCCCCTCTTAATGCGTCTCTACATCTTTTTTATATCTCTCTCTCTATCGTATCGTTTTCTTTGTCGAGCCACTTCTCGCCCTGTGTCAGATATTCATTATTCATTCAGAGTTACGGGTTCATACAGAAACTCTTCTCCTCTCTGAGCCACTCGTTCGGCAATTTGTGAAGTCCAAAATGATGTTCCTCTCAGGCTTCTCCTCTTAAACAGAAACACGAACACACAGGTCTGAGGTTACGTCTCTGAGTGTGGATGAATTACTACATGTGGGAATTACAATATGGTTGAAAGATATTCCTCCTTTACTCACTACTGCCAAAGCACTTAAAGGGCGCACTCACACTAGGCAGTCTGTACCCCCACAGTCCAGTTCGTTTGACTAGTGAGTGCTCTGTTCCTTGGCCCTGGCACGCTTTGTGTTCAGTCTGTATCTGACTAACAGGACTCAAAATAAGACACAAAGTCCATAAATGCAGTCATTATATTATCTGTGTTGTTCTCAGATGTGCAGACGCGGACTCGACTGCGCGTCCCTTGTCTTTTTTTTTTTTTTTTTAAAGATTTTTTGGGCTTTTTGTGCCTTTAATGGAGAGATAGGACAGTGGATAGAGTCGGAAATCAGGGAGAGAGAGAGTGGGGAATGACAGGCGGGAAAGGAGCCACAGGTGGGATTTGAACCTGGGCCGCCCGCTTTGAGGACTACAGCCTCCATACATGGGGCGCGCGCGCTAACCACTGCACCACCAGCGCCCCAGTCCTTTGTCTTTTTGAGTCCGTCTGGCTTGTAAACTGAGAACGCTTCATGATCACATAAAGCCATGCATGTGTTGTATTATGACGTTATGAACAGAGGTAACCGTGCTTAGGCCCGGTTTGTCCTGGAGCAGTGTGAGTGCAGGCCAGCGGGGGGAATGGAGGGGCAAGGGGGGCGATGTGCTGCATTACAATGCGGAGCAAACGAGCCTACTATGAGTGCGCCCCAAGAGCATCTTGCAGGTAACATGTCTGATAATGGCTGTTGAAGCAGCTCCTCCTCCATAATATGTGCTGAATCTCACATCAGGGGACAAACAGAGGAACGAGAGTCTGTTTTCAATAAAGCTGCCAGAAACAGGTTTTTCTTCAACATCGTGTTCCATCGCGTCACATGAAGGACTTGTGTTCTCCGTCTCTGCCTCGGCTCAACGTGCTGTGGTAGGTAGTGGTGAGTCTCAGCGGTGGTGACGTATTGACGTTACAATCAGGAAACAGGGAACGGAACAGCGCCACCACCAGGGGGCTCTCTATCAAAAGAATAAATCAAATCTGACCTGAGGCTCCCGCATGTCATTCCCTACACTCTCTCGCTCTCTCTCTCTCTCTCCGATTTCTGACTCTATCCAATGTCCCATCTCTAAACTAAAGGCCCAAAATTACATATTTTAAATATTTCCCTCCAGGTTGATTCACAGATTCTGAAACCTTTGAGCTGCTCTTCAACATTAAAGGGGGGACCAGCGGTAAGGTGAAAAGCGATTCTGTGTGTGAATAAAGAGGTTTGTTTACCTGCGAGCGCCAGCAGAAGCTCTCCTAAACACTGTTGGTAAACATCCAGGGCCTCCTGATCGTCCGCTCCACTCTCCTCCTTTAAAGCAAGTCAGAGAATTACACTAAACATTTCTGTACGTCCGATAATAAAGAAACATGAACATATATATTAAAGCTGTTTTGCTTTAAATCTGTGATTGTTCAAGTCATGTAAAAACACACACAGCTTGCAGAACCATGAAGTACTGGTAGATGTTTTTGCTTCACCAAAAGTGATCTTAAAGGCAGGGTTGTTCATTTTCTTCAGATACATTTTTTAAGATTTTGGTTGAAGTTGTCTTTAGGTCCTGACAGAAATTAATAACTCAGGTTCTCTGAAAAAGGAACAAAGAAAATCCATCATCTGTATCAGTTTGTAAGCCTGAAAAAACTTCAGCCAATGTCTGCCACGACGTACCAATCTGATGAACCAATCACACGCCTCCCTGTCTCCCTGCTCGCTCTCTACCTCTTGAGTTTATACTGTGAGTTTACTGACCGCTGAATGAGACGACGTAGTTTCTACTCAATGTAAGAGATGAGCTGAGGTCCACTTCTGGAGCAACGGCGCTCGTGCATGTAAGTGAGGGGGCGTGGCTTTAGAGGGAGCATAAAGGGGAGGCGGTGTAGATGGAGCACTGAGGGAATGCTACTTTCAAAATCATGCTAGTTTTAGAAAATGACCAACCCTGCCTTTAACAGAGGTGTTTTGGAGAGCGAGCTGTGAACAGTTTGTACCCTGCTGGTTTGTTTTCTTTGACTCTCGTGTTCCTTCTCCCTCACTCTGCCTCTGTGTGTGTGTCTCTGAGTGTAGTTTGTCCTAACCTTAGCGATGGCAGTGGAGGCCATCTCCAGAGCAGCCAGCAGCCGGGGTTGGTCTCGAGACATTTCTATAAAAAAGAAAAGAAAAAGAAAAACACTTCTTTAACACAGACTGTGTATCTTATTACACCATTAATGCATCACTCTGGAGAACATGCAACATCAGTCTCCTATACAAACGCAACACTCCTGTATCCTGGACTTTCTGAGATTCTCAGGATTTCATAATATTTATTTAAAGGCGGCGGGGTGATGGAGGAAAAAGTTCTCTGAAGCAAAACACCAAACCCATTAAGACACCCAAACCTGACCTCTGACCTCTGAGGCCGGGGGAAGAGACAATTAAGACGCAGGAAAACGGATTAAACATACACAGCAGTTCTCCATTTCTTTAGATGTATGTTGATACAGGATTAAACTTCTGATTAGGGATGGGGGTCATGTGTTTGGTATTTTTCATTTTTATTGGTATTGATACCATCATCGAGACTCCTGAGTGATGAAGGTCGATACATGGAAAGATGAGACGAAGAATAACAGGCGACAGACTCTGCAGAGAAAGAAATATTTCTCATTTAAACAAATTTGTCCTTTTACTGAGCCGACTCTGAACACATCATGTAAACTTTCATTCGCTAACTAGCTTTTATTTGGCAAATTTCAACAAAGATTTCAGCCATAAACTGTAAATATGAATATTTAAAGCCTGAATGGCGTCACCAATCTGTTCCTGCAGGGGGCGCTGGAGTCCCATCGATGGCGGTCTCCATGCTGGAAATGCTGTCTCAGTCTAACATGCTGTCTCAGTCTAACTTTCAGTCAACCTAACGACAGGCTGAGAGCTGGAGCTGAGGCGGGTTTTAAACCTCCTGACAAACCGTTACACCGCGCCCACCTGTCAATCAGGTCAGCTACACGCCTTATTGTGAATAACTCTTATCCTTCATCAAATCAAAACTGATGAGTCATCAAAACATTCACCCCCCGTACAGTGTGTGTCCATCGAGACATGAGCTAATCACACCTATTTGGTTTTTTGAACCAGGCTGTAAACATGTTCATTTCTGCTTTTTCTGAATGGGTGTGTATGTGACTTCCTGTGCTTCTGTAGCCAGCCTCTAGTGGACACTTGAGGAACGGCAGGATTTTGCACTTCCATCACCGGAGGTTGCCGCTTGATTTCAACTGGATTACTATTTATTTTCTGGTAAGACACTTAACCCTGAATTGCTCCTGCTGCTTCCTCAGCGGCGTGTGAATGGACTAGTTGATACTGATGGAGACTTTACAAAGCAGCCTCTGCCATCAGTGTGTGACCGAGACTCGATGAAGTATCATTGAGCTCAAAATTGGTTGATTATCGGTTTCTGAATGGAATCAGATTTTGATCCCCATCCTTCATTAGGTTCCATTAAAAACACTGAAATCAAGTGTTTGAACATTCAACTCTGACTCCTTCTCATGCAGCTCCTTCTCACACGATGCTAAAGCCGACATACAGGCCCGCTCTGCCCCCCGCAACCGAGCAGTGTTCATTACCTCGCAGGACATCTCTGGAGGTCCGCGCCTCCTCAAAGCTCAGTCTGTTGTCGGAGGCCACCAGGGCTTTCAGCTCCTCGGCTCTGGACGCGTACTGGCTGACCTGCGGGGGGAGTCCTCTTACATTGACTCAACTTAATCATGTCAACCGTGCCATATGCTCTACATCCTCTCCATATGGTATTAATAGAGGAGAATTCATTCCCAGTGAAAGCCACTGGAGTGTAATAATGGGAGGGGGGGAGACAGACTGAAAAAAAAGTAATCCAAATGTGAAGGCGGGGAGCGCTTTAAGGCTTACCTTCTGCCTGAGGGCATCTTTACGTTGTCGGTCCGTCTCGTCTGTGGAGCGAGGAGACAAGATTTAATTTTACGTTTGGTGGTTTTTCATAGTGGAAGAAAGGCGGTGCATCGTCGGGCGACTAATAATAATAATAACTTTATTTATATACCACCTTTTAAAAACACAGGTTTACAAAGTGCTTTGACAAACAACAAAAACAAGAACAAACTAAACCAAACACAGAAGAACATAAACAACAGCAAGAACATAACAAATGTAAAATACTAAAAATAATTAAATAGAATTCAACAGAAAAGAACCCAAAGTGCACGATACCCAACAGACATATATAACCCGACCATCACAAGAACCATCAGAAGAACCATCACAAGAACCATCATAAGAACCATCACAAGAACCATCACAAGAACCATCACAAGAACCATCACAAGAACCATCACAAGAACCATCACAAGAACCCAATAACACGAGCTGAGACCAAAGATTTAAAAAGATGTAAGAAACTAAAAGAGCTCAAAGCAAATCAAAAGATAACAGCAATAAGAAGGTAAGAGCAGAAAAAGAAATAGAAACAAGTGAATAAAAAAAACAATAATATTAATAATAATAAAAAGTAAATATAAATATAAAACATAAATAGACAAAGTAAGTAAGATAAAAAATTACCAAGTTAAAAGATAAGAGGAGTTAAGATACGAGCATAAATAAAAGGACAGTAAGAAGATAAAAATAATAAAACCAGTAAGGATAACCAGTAAAGACTGAAGCCACAGAGGGGATGTGAGTGTGGTCGTTTGCTCTTACAGTGAACAGCGGGGACAAAGTGCTCGAGGGCACTGCAGTACAGAGAGAGAGCGGCCGACTTCTCCCCCTCCTGGTCCTTCTGCACGGCCTGCAGGACCAGCTCCTTCTGAAGAGAGGAAACAGGAAGTGGCATCACTGAGGTGCAAAACACATCGCAGAGTCATGTGTGACGGCACATAGCGAGCAGGCGTTAACACACACACACACACACACACACACACACACACACACACACACACACACACACACACACACACACACACACACACACACACACACACACACACACACACACACACACACACACACACACACACACACACACACACACACACACACACACACACACACACACACACACACACACACACACACACACACACACACACACACACACACACACACACACACACACACACATACATTCGCTCAGTCAATCACACGTTATTCATGGCGCTGTGCAGCAGAGACACACATACCACTCTCTCTCTCTCTTTTTATATCCGCTCACCGCTTTCACTATGCTCTCTGCGCTCGGCATGTGCTCCAGATCCACAAAGGGGTGGGCGAAGAACTCTGCAAAGGTGATCCGGGCGTCTGGGTTTCTGTCGAGCAGCCGCAACAGAAGGTCTCTGCAGTCCTTGGAAACCCTGGCCCCGGGAGGGAGCTAATGCACAAAAACACGACCTTATTATGTTCCACTCGATCCACAGGACGACGCAGGGGGAAAAAGGAGAGCAGATTGTTTGCCGGAGACCTTTTCTAGTCTCCCACTTTTTATCAAAAGATGACCTTAAACACTATGTGAATCCCGGAGTAATGGAGCGCACGCTAACGCGGCCCATTGAGCTCCAGCATCACGTTCGACACAGAGCATTAAAAAGCCCTCCATCGTCTCATCGTTTACTGCCCACACAAATGGCGCCCTTTTGAACTTTCGTAGGACTTGGGATAGTTTGTTAATTTTGTGAAGCAATTAAATTAGATTAGAGTATTCAGCAGATTAATTAAACATGTTTTGACTGACAACCGTCTAATTATTGTGCAACTGGAACCTCCACCCCATCATGTAAGTCTGTGTGTGTCTCTTTATCTCTTGTCCTGTCTATTGTCTGTATGCTTGTTGTCCTTGTTTGTTTTTGTACTCTTATGCTTTCTTCTGGACTTTTATTGTTATTTTATTTTTTATTAGTTTCTTTTGTTTCACAGTTTGAGTTTGGGGTTTTGGTACGTTCTTTCCCCACACCACTAATCTCCACCTCATTTCTGTATCTACCTACTATGGATGTTTTGGTTCAAATGTGCTGTTGTGCCATCTAATTGCATTGTGAACATACATCCAAGAAAAATCAATAAAATAATTTTGAAAGAAGACTTGAAACATCTCATTAACACATCACACATATTCATAATTACTGATTTTCTTATGAGATAATAAGTTCTTGTTTCAGCTGAACAACTCTACTGCCGGTGCTCCTTAGAACAACGTGTGAAAGGAGGCCCTCTAGTGGTCAAAAGCTGAACTCCCCCTAATACTAAGCATACTAACAAGGGCCTCGGGTAGGACTTATAGTTGAGGTTTTTTATGATCTGTTATCTGGTTGATCTGGTTTTTATTAATTTTGGGCATCAAGAAAGACTTAAGAAACATGAGACAGTCTTTTAAAAGCATCCCTCATGGGGCGCAGTGGTTAGTGCGCGAGCCCCGTGTATGGAGGCTGTGGTCCTCCAGGTGGGCAGCCCAGGTTCAAACCCGACCTGTGGCTCCTTTCCAGCACATCATTCCCCACTCTCTCTGCCTCCCTGATTTCCGACTCTATCCACTGTTCTGTGTCTCCATTAAAGGCACAAAAAGCCCAAAAATAAATCTTTAAATAAATGATTTAATGCCCTCATTTCTGTTTACATAAAATCCTTATATTAAAGGAGCAACATGTAACTTTGACACCTAGTGTTTAAAATGGGTACTGCAGTCTAAATTCAAAACAGTGAAGAGCCCTGTCTCCCTCCTCTCTAGTCCTACGTGACCCCGAACAGGAGAAACGGTGTAGATAATGGATGGATGACTAGGACTTGCTGTGGAACTGAAACATCTTTATTGTTAGATTTTTTTTTTTTTACTAGAACCGTTCTGAAGTTTACAAATCTGGTATCTTGACAAGAAAATATAACATTTCTTAAATTGACTTTTGCTGCAGTGGAAAAACTAAGCCTTGCTATTGAACATGTTTCTGTCATGTTTAATTATAATAACATGTAGGAGCCTGAAGCACTTTCACTAGAGTTACAGCGTTGGCATCGAGTCATTCATATTAACCAGCAGGACGGCCGATGATCAAACACTCACCTCGATAGGTTGGTTACTCCGAATCTTTTCCTCCAACTCGGCGTACGACCTTGATGCGAACGGAGCTCGCCCAAATAGAGCCTCTGTACGCAAACAAACAAACAAACAAACGAACAAACGATGTCAGAATGACTAATATACAAAACAAAGACCTGCAGTGATCACAGAGAAACATTTCTATTCCTTTGATTAAAGATAAAGTGGATGCATGTTTATAACGCTTACACTGTGTTTCTATTTATAATTATCGTGTGACTTATTCTGCTTTGAATCTCAGATTAAAACGTATAAAGAGAAATGCACTCCTTCTAGAAATAGTGATAAATAACCTGATCAAAATAATAAGCTAATAGTCGCCTCGTACATCCGCAGCATGCTGTCGTTCTGTAATGAACCAGTAGCCCCTTTTCAGACGCCACTTCTGCAAAACAGTCGTCACCACGTCTTTGTATATTCATATTGATCCTGCGACAGCACAAGGTTAGCGTCCCAGTCTGTGAATTCACATGGCGTTTCGGCATTGCAGAAGCACTGCACAGTGGGAGCCACACACACACACACACACACACACACACACACACACACACACACACACACACACACACACACACACACACACACACACACACACACACACACACACACACACACACACACACACACACACACACACACACACACACACACACACACACACACACACACACACACACACACACACACACACACACACACACACACACACACACACACACACACACACACACACACACACACACACACACACACACACACACACACACACACACACACACACACACACACACACACACACACACACACACACACACACACACACACACACACACACACACACACACACACACACACACACACACACACACACACTACGCCTCCATGACATTTAGACTGAAGTCCAAACGTCTCAGGGGCGTTTGGACGCTCTGAAGAGGGCTAATAACACCAGGTCGACAGATGTCACATTTCGTCCCTGACCTCCTCAGTACGGACTTTTAAAGGCTGCCAGGCGACACAACACTCACCGTAAAGGATGACTCCCACCGACCACAGGTCGACCCGGGAGTCATACTGACGTCGACACACCATCTCAGGAGCCATGTAGAGAGGAGAGCCTCTCAGGGCGCTCTGCTCGTCCCACGGAGACATGTACTGAGCGAAACCGAAATCTGAGACCAAACAAAGCAGAAGTCAGACAACGTGTTTAAAAATAATGGTGTTTAACAAATATGAAAGGTCGGTTTGATTATTTTTTGTTTTGTTTTTTTGTTTGTTTCATTTTGAAATAAATTCTTGGAACAAATTTTGTTCTGATATGTTTCTTACTAGTAGTGTCTTAAAGAATAAGATTTGTAACAAGGGTAGGTGTAATAAGATAAAGCTTCAGTCTACAAAATGTTTTTGTTTTTACTTGTGACCGAAATAAATGATTACTACTAAAAGAGATTCTCCCTGAGAGTGTGACGTTTTCAAAAAGTATAGTCGTATCCAAAATGTCGACAACCTTATAAATGACACAATGATTTAGCTCCTCTGATGTGTGTATGAAGTCGATGTAGTCATGTGTAGCGGTCGTTTGATTTCTTGTCTGTGAGGGTGGACGTGAGATCACCTGCTAGTTTGAGGACCGAGCTGCTGAGCAGAATATTCTGGGGCTTCAGGTCCAGGTGAGAAATGTTTCTCTCATGAAGAAACTGGAGCGCGCAGGCTGTTTGTAGACACACACACACACACACACACACACACACACACACACACACACACACACACACACACACACACACAGAAAAAGTTAAGTTTTCGCTGTGAAAGAGAGTTGATTATACAACTTCTTCAAATCTATTTCCCTGTATGCACAGCAGGAAGGGCGAGGACTCAGTGAGATTAAAACTTTAAAAGAATCACTCTGATTGGCTCACAACGCAGACTGTTTACATCGAAGGTTCCAAACAGCTGACATCTCTGACAGACCAGTTAGATGGATTGGGGGGGGGAGGGGGGGGATCATTACGTGATCCTCTCTCTAACCAAAGTATTTCAGGACAGCACACCAAATTGTTGTTTTCTTTTTAACCCGTTGTGGTCTTAACTGAACTCACCCATCTGTTGCAGGAAGCGGCGTGCGACCCTCTCGGGTAAAAGTCTGCGGCTGCGGATGAAGCTGGAGAGATCTCCACCAGAACACCACTCCAGGATGAGATAAATGTTCTCAGCGTCCCACTGAGAGAAAAGAAGAACTCAGCATTTATTGTTTTTTACAAAACATGAATCATAACGTCTCCGTTCATGTTTCCACCTTCTTATCGATGACTTGTTTACCTGAAAGTCTTTTAACTGGACGATGTGAGGATGACGCATCGTCTTGAGGATCTCGATCTCCGTCAGCAGGTTTTCTGTCGACGATTTGTTCAGAGTTTTCTTCGCGACCACCTTCACCGCCACCGCCTCCCGACTGTCGCCCTGCGAAGAGAGCACAAGAGATCTTCACTTTAACTTTTGAGGACAAAATGAGACCGAGGTTCAAATAATACTTCCAAACTCAGAAACTGGGACCATCAGAGGAGCAGCATTAAACCTTCTCTGGGAAAGATCGGCTTGTAAAACAGAGGAGGGACGACCAATAGATACGATTTAAATACATCCAATCACACGGCTCGATTCAAACACAGACACACACAGTTACAAAGAAACATTCTCTGAGTTGTTATCCCTCCCTGATCCGATCGCTGCTTCTCTAATAGAAAAGTTCTGTTTGGATTTCGAGCAGAAACATTCATGTGTGGTTAAACGAGGAGTCAGCTCTCTCTCTCTCTTCCCCCCCCCGACTCACCTTCCTGTAGGCTTTGTAGACCGTAGCGTAGGTGCCGCTGCCCAGCCGCTCGGTGAGGATGAAGCCAGACAGTTTTGGTGGAGCGAAGCTGGAGGTGGACGCCATGGCGACAGCGACATCAAATGTGCGAGCAGGCTGTGGCTGCAAAGTAAGAAAGAAGAAGATACTAGTCAGACCTAATGATCACTTCTTCCAGGTGAAGGCGGTATCGAAGGCGGTCTCACAGTTAAACCTGTTTCTTCTTCTCACTGTTATTAGATTGTTTGATTTCCTTCTCATAATCACCCTCTGTTTTGTTTTTACAATTTGAATCATTAGGCGGGAGTCTGTTTCTCAAAACTAGGTTGAAGGTCGAGGGTTCGATCCCCGGCTCCTGCAGCCACATGTCCGATGTGTCCGTGGGACATGTGGCTGCAGGAGCTGGGGATCGAACCCTCGACCTTCCGATTGAGAAACGTAGACGCTGCCAAATGAGTTTCAGCTGCCCCCAATAATAATATCTAATTTGTACAGTCAAATAATCTTTCTGGTGTAAATTAAACGAATCATACAGCATTCACATTGTAAAGAAAATGTTTGCCTGGTTTCTGGTTATAAGAGGAAAAAGATCACAAAACAGAATCTGCGGTCAGGGTGTTGGTGAATGTTGGTGATAGTATCTTGAGACACCTCTTAGCCTTGATCCATGACTTTATAACCGTGAAGCATATCGTATCTATTGATCTGATCCTGAAGGAATAACTCTTTATCAAAGAGGTCGGAGTCCACTTCCTGTCTGATCAACATTAAAGCCTTCAAAGTCGACAAGCTCATGAGAATACCATCCATAACTCAGAGACGCTTATACTTCATAATGCCTCAAACCGAGATGGAAATAAAACACTCAAATCAAATCAATAACCCTCATCATCGCTGCCTTCTCATCTTCCTCTCTTCATGAACCCTCTCTAGTCTCTTCTAAATCTTTTCTTGGTATTCAAACTTCAAACTATCATCACCTGTAAAGCCCTCCACAACCTCCCTCCATACTACCTGTCTGAGCTCCTCCAGGTGTAATGTGATCCCTGAATAAATCCTCTGTGGACTGCATGCACATTATTTGTCTGCAACTGCAACCTATCAAAATAAAACTTAATCATATTTACACAACCACGAAAGAGTCACACAAAGAGAATACAAAAACAAGAATAGGGTTTGATTTATTTTTATATACAAATATTTAAACAAAACACAACTTTATGAGATCAGTTTGTTTTCAGTCACACTGACTCATTAAAGGTCTTATTGTGACTTTAATTTACCTCTCTGATGATTCATTTCATAGTTAGATTGATTTAAATAAATGTTATTCCTCAGTTTAGAAGCTAGCCACAACTTTTAGCCGGCTAACTTCTCAGATGTAAAGTATTTATCTGTTTTTTTAAACAGCTTCAGTTAAAGTTCAGGTAGGAGGACTTATTCGTGTTATTTTAACTCAAATAAAACCATATAGAAAGAGCTGACTCTTACTTGTAGGCTGATAAATCCAGGAGAGGACATGCATGAGTATTTACATCGCTGCTTCACGCTGCTCCGCAGAGATCAGCTGATCACCTCTTCTTCTTCGTTTTTTTATTGGCGGTTGACAAACTATGAATTGGTGCATTACCGCCACCAGCTGGTAGGGAGCGGAAATAATGTAATATAATGTGTCTCAAAATAAATATGAACACACTCAAGTCTTTTTCAGTATGTCTATTATTGTTAAAGAATCCACCACTAAGATATGTAGTGAAATAAATGATAAAATAACCATACTGAGTGAGTATTAATTTACAGCCAGTCAATTCAATTCAGAAAGCTTTATTGGCATGAATGTTACATAAATAATATTGCCAAAGCATGAATACAAAACAAAATAATATCAACAGTAATCAATGATTTAGCATGTCTATGTTTACAGTTTATGATTGACACGCACAGTAGAATATAATGTTCGGGTTGCTTAGCAACAGTCTAGTTTCCGTTAAATTGTGGTTGAGTTAAAATCAAAGTCATGAGTCAAATCTGTTATTGATTTTAAAGTTTTTTTTAACACTGTTTTCTGCCTGTATGATTTGTTGTATAAAAATAATCTCACACCCGCATATTCATTCATTCATTCACATTTCATAAATAAACAACAAAAACAAAAATAAAAAATAAAAATAACCCTAATCCCAAGCAATTTATATTTTTTCCGATTTAAGATATATATATATTTTTTTGGTCGACCATATCAATGTGACGCTTTATCTATTTATCTTTAGTCTTAATTCAAAAACTCACAATACTGGATAAAACAAATACGATGGAGGATTAGGGCCACGTTAAAAAAATAAAAAAATAAATAAATTTACGAGATTCAAGTTGTAAATTTACGATTTTAATCTCGAAATTAAAAAAAAAAAAATTAACGTGGCCCTAATCCTCCGTTGTAAGCAAATATTTATGAATATCCATATTTCTTTAGAGGGATATCTTAAATAATATCATATAATTAAATGTGTTGTTTTGCTCTCTTTCTTGTTCAGCTGTTATTTCCAAACCCCTCCCGGAAGTCAGCTGTCGTCCCTACATGATGGTCCTTTAAAGATGGCGGAGCGCTTGGCTGCACGTTTGACCGCACAAGAGGAGCAGATTCGTCTCCTCACCACGGAGATATCCGCTCTCAGGGACGGGTTGATCCGAGGTGTGGATGCCGCGGCTGTTAGCTCTGTCTCCCCGGAGCTGGAGAGCCTGCAGACCGAGAACGAGAAGCTGAAATACCGGCTGCTGCACCTCCGGAGGGGTCTGCAGCGGGAGGAGGGGGAGCTGCAGGAGGTACAAGGAAAGAAACTTCCAGGAGTGAAGAATGGGAAAGCTCTGCAGAAAACATCCAGTGCAGAGAAGACGACTAACAACCGAGCTGATAATAAGGTAGGAATAAACATGTGTAAGTTTCCTCGTTAATTTGGTGTTGCACCAGGTTGCATCACGGGCCTCTCTCATGTGGATCCAAATGACAAACTATAACACCCCCTCTCCAGAAATAGCTGCCTACCTCAGTGCTACAGTCTGTGCACACTTTAGATACATACTGCCATGTTCACTGATATAAATATGAAGCCCAAAGTTAAACACAAAGGAGATCACAGCTCCAGAAAAACAAACTGAGACAAATATCAAATCTGTTTTTTCTCTAGTTCCATTATTTACAGGTGTGTGTTTGAATGTTTGAATACAAAGAACATGTTATTTGAGTTTATACAACATTTCTCCCTTCTTTCAAATCAAATATTCTCATTAAGGTTTTTTTTATTTCTCATAAAAACAAAAAAAAGATGCAGTATTTTTCAGACCACGTTCATTTGTTTATTAGTAGAAAACAGAATACTAATGTTTTAATGTAAGAAGATGACAACAATGGATATTTATATTTCAAATATCTTTTATTGAGTTTTAATCATATATATATATATATATATAAATACAAAAAAAAGAATAATAAAACATAGAAAACACCAGGGTTGGGCAGTAATATTCCACATTGCCACAAATGGTATAGTAATGTGCAGAACAAGTAAAACAAACAAGTCTCTGTGGCAGTGACAGTAATACCTGATATAGTGCAATAGCCCATCCCCCCTCCCATCCCACCCTCCCATCCCCAGCTGTCCTGAAAAAATGAAGGCGTAATATCTAAGAGTTAGTTTGCAGCGCACCACACAGAGTCAGATCAACAATCGATATTTAGTGGAATAACTGTCATGTTTAATCACAGCTTTTATGCGTCTTGGGCTTGGCGTTCCCTTCAGTCTTTCACATTGCTGTTTGCATGGACGGATCATCATGACCACAGACCCCGGACTCAAACAAGCCTCGGACCTCTACCAGTACCAACACGCACAAATGTTACTCTGTGCTCTGCGGGAGCCCTGCACCATAAACTTCTTTATCTGATGACTCACATGAGCGGTATCTCTCAAAGTTATTGTTCCTTTCTTCCTTTTATAAACATCAAATAGTTTGTAGTTCCAGGTAGCACGTAGAAACAGCTGTTTGCAGATTGGAGCTCGCTCCCTCGTTGACTGTCTCTTCCCTTTCCTGAAAAACACAAAAAGCAAAATGTTTCAATAGCAAAAATGCCTAACATTGAAAAAACATATTGAAGGCCAAGACTCCCCTTCACCAGGGATCAACCTGTGACTGTTGGGTGATGTGGACGCAAAAATTGAAGCCGCTCAGCTTTGGTTCGATGAAGTCTTTTTCTGACGAAGACCAAATCAGTGCGTCAATAAGTAGAAGGAGGTTTTGTCTGTGTCGACATTCAACAGAATTTTGCTTCCATGCGTGCAGAGATTCTGATTTAAGGAACATCTGGAGAAGTCGGTTCATGTTTATGCAGAGCTGCGAGGCCTCTTGTAAGAATAAATCTCTCACACACACACACACACACACACACACACACTCACCCTTCTCTTTCTGTGGACAGGTGCCGCCTCCAGATAAAAAACCAGCTGATGGAAACAACAAGAAGGAGAAGAAGCAGGAGAAGGGAGGAGGAGGAGGAGGAGGAGGTGGTGGTGTGAAAGAGGTAATTATTGTGCAGGAGCTTGAAATGATACATATAATAACAAAAAGGATGTTTTCACTAACGACTCGAGAAGAGACAGATCGATGCTGTTTTTAATTAATTTTTTTAACAGGAAAATCTAGTTGACATTAAAAATCTCTTTTTCATGAGAGCCCAATTTTTTACCAACACAGAGCAGCCATACATACCAACATAAGACAAGGTACATAATTATAAAACATTAAAAATATTTGTCAATATTGTCTAAAAACATTTAAAACTCCTCCTTTGTTTTGACTCTGAGGAAGACGTTGAAAAGTTCGTCCTTTGCATCTTCATAAACTTGCCGTCAGTGATAGATGTGCTCCAGAACTTTCTTTGGATTCTGCCTTTGAATTCATTCTGAGGTCCTCGGTCCTTCTCTGAGGGCACCGACCTCGATCTGTGGAGGGGCTGGAGTGCAAGAGTTTGACTTGTAGTTTGTCGTCATCACTCGGCTACGTTTCATGTCTTTTGTTTATTCAATAGTTGGTGATTAAAATGTATTTATTGTCTTGTTTTTTAAAATATTTTCCGCTGTAGCTGAAGCCCTGGCCCGAGTACATCTCCCAGCGCCTCAGTCTGTACGAGGAGCTGAAGAAGGAGAGTGACGCCCTGCTGGAGAAGAAAGCTGCAGACAGTAAACCCATCACGGTGGAGCTGCCTGATGGGCGTCGGGTGGAGGGGAAGGCCTGGATCACCACACCCTACCAGTTAGCTTCAGATATCAGGTAAATAAACACCTGGAGAGTTTTAGAGTCCATGTGCAGCCATGAGTGCAAATATTGAATTTTCCCTCTAGAGAGTAAGTTCTCTGAAGGTTGATTTCACAGTTTCAGCTTCGCTTATTTCCACTGAATAGATGATAGAAATATTACATGAAATGCTGACAGAGCTCTTTTTTTTTTCTTCAGCCAGGGCCTCGCTGACAACGCGGTGATTTCCCGGGTGAATGGAGACCTGTGGGACCTGGACAGACCTCTGGAG
This sequence comes from Labrus mixtus, assembly GCF_963584025.1. Taxonomy (NCBI): domain Eukaryota; kingdom Metazoa; phylum Chordata; class Actinopteri; order Labriformes; family Labridae; genus Labrus; species Labrus mixtus. The sequence continues at coordinate 2,766,961 of NC_083612.1, read as the reverse complement.
CAGGACTGCTCTCTGGAGATCTTACGCTTTGACAATGAGGATGCACAGGCAGTGAGTACTTAAGAACAAAAGAAAACACCTACAGCAGGAAAAAGTGTCACATACCTCAACATTTTCTTATTTTAAAATCGTCCTTACAAGTGTCTTATCTTAAATGGAATGTAGTCCTGATGCGAGATCTGAGAGAGTTGATCTGCAGCAGCAAAAGACGACAACAAGTCAGTGAGGTCCTTCTAATGCAGCAAACACAAACACATCCTCGTCCTGCAGAGTGTTTGGGTTGCATGATTTCTGCTGCAAGAAAAGTGAGAGTTCACTGTTTAAAGTGGCTCTTCGGGGTTCAGAGATATGTGGACGTGTTGACCTTTGGCGTACCAGAGGTAATATTTGGATCTGCTTTTTTTCCCGTTCCAGGTGTATTGGCACTCCAGCGCTCACATCCTGGGCGAGGCCATGGAGCGCTTCTACGGAGGCTGTTTGTGTTACGGACCCCCCATCGAGAACGGTTTCTACTATGACATGTTCCTGGATGGACAGAAGTGAGCAAATATTTTCACTTTCACAGATTTCGCAAACGACTTTTTCATTTTTCTTCTTGACTGAGACTTAGAAGGCTCCGTGCAACACAAAAAAAATAAGTTTTAAAGTTTCCTTTGCAGCTCCGTTATCACAACAGGTGAGCCTCGTGTGGGGAGGCTTGTTATCAAGACGCACCAAGAGAGAGAGAGAGAGAGAGAGTAGAATCACATCAGCTTCAGAGAGAGAGAGAGAGAGAGAGAAATGAGGTTCACTGGACTGCACGTCCGTCCCATAAATTCATCCATTGAGCTACAACGATTGAGTCAAAACTGAAGCTTCTCGTAGCTTAGTTTGAATATTTTGCTGCAGCTGCCGATGCTTTCCTGCACTCTCCGACGTTAGGATGATCGATATGATACGCTTCATCATTGAAAAGCCTTCTCATTCGTGGATCACAGTGTGTGTGTGTGTGTGTGTGTGTGTGTGTGTGTGTGTGTGTGTGTGTGTGTGTGTGTGTGTGTGTGTGTGTGTGTGTGTGTGTGTGTGTGTGTGTGTGTGTGTGTGTGTGTGTGTGTGTGTGTGTGTGTGTGTGTGTGTGTGTGTGTGTGTGTGTGTGTGTGTGTGTGTGTGTGTGTGTGTGTGTGTGTGTGTGTGTGTGTGTGTGTGTGTGTGTGTGTGTGTGTGTGTGTGTGTGTGTGTGTGTGTGTGTGTGTGTGTGTGTGTGTGTGTGTGTGTGTGTGTGTGTGTGTGTGTGTGTGTGTGTGTGTGTGTGTGTGTGTGTGTGTGTGTGTGTGTGTGTGTGTGTGTGTGTGTGTGTGTGTGTGTGTGTGTGTGTGTGTGTGTGTGTGTGTGTGTGTGTGTGTGTGTGTGTGTGTGTGTGTGTGTGTGTGTGTGTGTGTGTGTGTGTGTGTGTGTGTGTGTGTGTGTGTGTGTGTGTGTGTGTGTGTGTGTGTGTGTGTGTGTGTGTGTGTGTGTGTGTGTGTGTGTGTGTGTGTGTGTGTGTGTGTGTGTGTGTGTGTGTGTGTGTGTGGTCACACTCACTCTGCACACAACATAATGGTGTATCTGCACTCATACTATAATAATGCTAACAGTAAGTGAGTATGGGGCGGTCGCAAGTCAAAACATTCTGACAATAGTTGATCCTCCGGTGCGTCAAAAACAAGCAGTCAGTCGTTTTCAAAATAAAACTTACATTTTCTTTCTACAGTGTGGGAAGGAAACTGTTCATCAAAAATATTTCATGACGCAAACCTCCCATCAAAGGATGATTGGTTAGCAATAATCAATGAAATACACTGCATGGAGAGACTGACCTTCTCATTAAGGCTAAAGTTTGACCAATATATAAAAGTCTGGAAGAAATGGAACATGTACTGTACGGAATGTAACTCATCTTAATTTAAAAAACCCTGATTTGTGTATTTTGACTAATGTATGGCCCGTGTTACCTTTTTTCTTTTCTTTCCTTTTTTATTCCCTTATTTTCTTTTGTCTTGTTTTACTCTGAAAATATCAATGAAAAGAAAGTATAAAAAAATATATATTTCATGACTAAGATACAGTAGGCCCCCCCATCTAGTTGTGTTTTTGTGGTTATTGATGCAATATAATTATGCAGCCTATAGTTCAAATGTTTTAGTGGACTCCAGGAAGATTAGACTCAGCTTAGGCCATGGCTAATGGAGATCTGAATAAATGAAATTAATGAATGAAATGAATAGAGAGATGTTGGCTTGAGACCAAACTTACTTGCCAACCCGTGGCCTAGTGCTTAGGTCGCGTCCCAGGGTTCGACTCCTTTCTGAAAAATCATTCCCGGCTCTCTCTCTCTCTCTCTCTCTCTCTCCCTCCCTCCCTGATTTCCTAATCAATCCAAATAAAGGCTAAAAGCCCAAAAATAAATCTAAAAAATCATTCACATCTCTTAAAACCCAAATATCTGATATTTGAAATCCAAGACTTTAGATGTGTTAGTTTGTAGACTTTCTGTGAACGTCTGCTTGTATTTAATGACAATACTTTGTAGAAACCTTTCATTTAAATGTTTGCTGTTTTTTTCCCAAGTCCTCAGAGGTTCCTTTTGTCCCACCGGTGCATTTCCTCTGAGTCTCCTACTTCAACTGTCTTTGCCATAAAAAGTAGATGTTTGCTGTTTTTAGGGGCGTGTCCAGCGCTGAGTTCGGGGACCTAGAGACTTTGTGTAAGACTGTGGTGAAGGACAAGCAGCCCTTTGAGAGGCTGGAGATCAGCAAGGAGACCCTGTTGAAGATGTTTAAGGTGAGAAAGACGGAGCCTGGATGCTCCCAGTTTACGACTTTCCGACTCCTTATGTGTTCGCATGCTTTTAGTTTGGAAATCCTGAATGTTGTAACAAACATCATGGACGCTACCAAGAACCTGTGAGGAATTAAGGAACTGTTTCATCTTTCAGTACAACAAGTTCAAGTGTCGCATCCTGAATGAGAAAGTCACCACCCCCACCACTACAGTCTACAGGTGAGAATCTCTACCTGTTTACATTACATCATGTGTGACGTCTTTGTACTTTGTTATTTTAATCTTTGTGGTGTTCATGAATCCTGTTCAGATGTGGACCCCTGATCGACTTGTGCAGAGGCCCCCATGTCAGACACACAGGCAAGATCAAAGCCATGAAGATATATAAGGTAAGTGGAAGTTCAGTTTGTCCAGAATACACAAACTGTTAACGGATAAGTACTGATCTCAGATCGTTTAATTTTAGTTTTTGACTTTAAGGAGCTTTAGCTCAACTGTGGCTCCCTTTTTTTTTTTTAAATGTTTTATTTTTTTTATCTGCCTGTCTTGTAAACTTAAGCACGCCTTATGATCATGTAAAGCCATGCATGTGTTGTATTATGACGTTATGTACAAGAGGTAACCATGCTCAGGCCCGGTTAGTCCTGGAGCAGTGTGAGTGCAGGCCGGAGGGGGAGGGGGGAGAATTGTACTTAAGCACGGGGCAAATGGACCGAGTGTGGGTGCACCCTGACACCTAGCTTCTTCTAATAGATGTAAAGTCCATAAAATACTGTTGTCATGGTGATGATATAGGTGGGATAACTTTAAAGGGAAGAGGATGCCTTTGATTTGTAATCCTGCTGTTGATTTTCTGTGAGCGGAGATAATCTCACCGGTCCAACAACAGAGAACCGTTAAATAACTTTAAGTTTTAGTAAACGGATAAACGACAGTTAACAGAAGTTATTTAAATACGTTTGTCTGTTCAGAGACACTAACGGCTCAAGAGGAAACCAACTACTGCATTAACAAATGATTTTCACTGATTGGCCACAGGAAGTGAAAACATCATATCTGCGACAATATTTCAGTTAGTTTTGACGTTACACTCTACGAGTTAAGATCATGGTCTTGTAAATTTTGGTTAAGATTAACCTTACGTCTCCGTGGTAACCCAACAGTGACAAACCTAAGACACGACTTCCTCTTATCTGTTGCAGCTGTTGTAGATTTTGACCTTCACCTTCTACTTCCTGCTTCTTTAACTGTTTTATAAAAGTAATAACCCGTTAGAGGTCGTGATGTTGTCCTGAATATGATCCCTGCTGTGACTCAGTCTCGTGATAGTTCTTAAATATCCTCCGAGCAGCTCTTCCTGCCCCACACTCTTTAAAAAAACTGCTGACGGTGCATCTTTTCCCCCTCTGTCATCAGAACTCTGCTACCTACTGGGAGGGCCGCTCCGACATGGAGACTCTGCAGAGGATCTACGGGATTTCCTTCCCAGACTCAAAGATGCTGAAGGAGTGGGAACGCTTTCAGGAGGAGGCCAAGAACAGAGACCATCGCAAGATCGGCAAAGTGAGTCACAGGGCAGGGGGCAGGCGGGCGGACGGGTCCAGGCCCACCCGGGTGGCTGTGGTCTGGATCTGAAACCTGAAACCCAGAAGAAAGAGAGTCGTGATTCTTACTCGTAAGAAGAGATGCCTGACACAAGTCCTTTTGAGGTTTCAGTCCTCGTCAGAGTCTCCAGTTGTGGTTTATAGATGTGGTAAGAACATGAAGCCAAAAGTCTCCCGGCAAACATCTAGACGAACTCTAAAGACGAGTGAAACACAATACAGAGAAGCTGTGATCTAATTTTCCCTACTTGGAATTATAAAGACTCAACCATAGAGCTGAGCAATTAATCAAAAAATTAATCGAAACTGACATTCAGAACCTTTAACCGACATAATCTTGCCCATGTCGATTATTTTGATTATTTCAGGGCAGACGCATTTTGTCTTTAGGGAAGACGACACCGAAACAAAAAGAAGTCAAATGTAAAACACTGCGGAAAAACAGTTTGCAAGAAATGCAGGTTATTTATTTTCTACTGTTTTAGAGAAGTTCATTTATACTTTAAAACTAAAGTGTTGTTTTCATTTCAAGCGATGTTTTGATTTCAGTTTGAAATATTCAATAAATAACCTCAAAATACTTAATCAGATATTCACTCTCTCATTAGAAAACATATCCCAGCTTTAATAGTTGAGCATATTTACAGGAGAGAGCATGTCAGTGAACTATGAGGGCAAAAAACAAAATAATTGTTCATTAATCGTAATCGAGGTCATATGTTCAATTAATCTGATTTGAGGTCATATCGTCCAGCCCGACTCAACCGGGTAAGAGTGATTTAAAGAGCGCTGTTTTTATTTGACACATGCACTCCTGATGATTCCTTGAAAATGTCAGGACAGTGTGCACCAGAAGTTTTCCAAACTTGTTATTCACACATGTCTGTTACAGTCAGACATGAGACGGGGGTGTCCAGACTTTTTTTGACCTGGGCGACCCAACTGGGGCTCTAGCTACAGGGGTGGCCTGAAGTTTGTGTTCAAACTCCATTAATTCATTTCATTTATCGGCATTATTAACATATACCCCCCCCCCCCCGTACTGATTTAGCTGCACTCACTGATTTTGGTTTCTAGGAGTTTGTCGCCATTTTTCCTGCAGGTTTTACAGATTCATGATCTTGACAAAAGTTGTATTTTGGCTTCACAGGATCAGGAGCTGTTCTTCTTCCATGATCTCAGCCCTGGCAGTTGTTTCTTCATGCCACGAGGCGCCTACATCTATAACACGCTCACAGAGTTCATCAGGGTAAGAAGCTCGTCTTATTTAATAACGTTTGATGAAATCTGCAGAGAAATCCTGTCAGGGCTGGAGTACGAGAGAAAGAGCCAAGATGAGGACACAGTTGCAGAGCTGTGAAGGTTTATTGGAGGTCAGGACGATGATATTGTGTATGAACTCTTTCACATAAATAACTCAATAGAAGAAGCTTTTGTGATGTTTTTAATCATACAGATTCTGATTAAAGGAGCAATATGTAACTCTAGTGTTTAAAATGGGTACTGCAGTCTAAATTCAAAACATTGTAAAGGTCGGGTACAATCACTTCTATCTGAACCACTTCTCTTGCCGGCTTCCATCGCTGCAACACCTGTTGACCTGATAACTGCTCTCATATCTGACAAACCGAAGGGCGTCCAAAACGGCCGTTTGGTGGTCGCCTTAAAAGCGCCTACCTTCTCTGGTCCAAACAAATCCAGAGCATTCAGGACCACAATCTAAAGTTAGAAGGAGGACATACTGGCTGCTGCGTTGTTGTCAGAGAAGCCAGCACTTCAACATGTTTCCTTAATGATCAGATAGTAAGATACCTTTATCATCTCACTCTCTACACATCTCACTGACTGGACCTTTAATACTTTGCATCAATTAATTGTCATTTAGAAAGTATCTTTGAAAAGCCCTTTAAAGGAGCAATCTGTCAGTATTCTCCTGAATTAAATCATTTTTAACCCTAACCTACAAATGGAAAACAGAACACAAAGGATCTGAGTTCCTTGAAGTCTGTGTCAGAGGTCAGGATCTGGCTCAGCTCAGTGAAGTATCTGTGCAGTCATCTTCTCTTGTTTATGTGCTTTGTCTCTGATTTCCTAGGATGAGTACTGGAGAAGAGGCTTCCAGGAAGTCGCTTCCCCGAACATCTATAACAGCAAACTGTGGGAGACGTCGGGCCACTGGCAGCACTACAGCGAGAACATGTTCTCCTTCCCGGTGGAGGAGGACATCTTTGCACTCAAGCCCATGAACTGCCCCGGACACTGGTACAGTCACAACACGTTTTAACAACTATCCAACATCACACAATGCGTTCTCAGTCGTTTTGATTTCTCGCTCCCCGGCTGTCTCGCAGTCTGATGTTCGGCCACAGGCCTCGCTCGTGGAGGGAGCTTCCCCTGAGGCTGGCGGATTTCGGGGTCCTGCACAGAAACGAGCTGTCGGGAACTCTGACGGGGCTGACCCGAGTGCGACGTTTCCAGCAGGATGACGCTCACATCTTCTGCACCATGGATCAGGTGAGCACATCGGGGCTTTACATTACACAAGATGGACGTACAAAAATAACTTTGTTTTTCACTCTTTATCTACTTTAATGTCAATCATCTTTTTTTTTTCTTCTTCCTTATTTTTTAAAGATCGAGACGGAGATGAAGGGCTGTCTGGATTTCCTCCGCTGTGTTTACGATGTGTTCGGATTCTCCTTCCAGCTTCACCTCTCCACCCGTCCAGAGAAGTTTCTGGGCGACATCGCCGTCTGGAACCAGGCTGAGAGGGTAAACGGCCTCCTGCACTGAGATTGTGATTGAAAATTAATCTTTAGCTTCTGTTTGAACTCGAGCAGATCAGACTTTGTTCTCTAATTATGAGACGTTGTTTAAATGGAAATAAAAAACGCGGGATCTTTGATGTTATGTATCACATAAAGTCTGTTTGCACTGTGTCAGGTCCAAACACTGAAGAGACCGTCTGCAAACACACGCTCTCTGCTACACTTCCTGCTGTTATTGGAGTTGTGTCAGTGTGTGTTTTGTAAAGTACATTGAGGATGCACTTTATGCATCGTGATTCGTTGTGCTTTTAAAATCCACAGAACAGTCATGACTAGCTGAGGAGTCTGCATCCAAAAAAAACAACCCTATCCATGAAATGAACTCATGATCCGGTGTGATTGTGCATCTGATTTGATGTACGACAGTGTGACCTGGGGCCTGTTTCAGAAAGCAGGTTCAGTGAAAAATTCTGAGTCTGTTAACCCTGGAACGAGGGGAACTCTGGGTTTTCAGTTTCAGAAAGTGAGGTCACTCAAACCTGAGAAAGAGGGGTAATGGTGCGTTTCCATTTGATCCCGAGTTACTGGTCCGATACGTCATCAGGAACGCCCCCTGAAGTCGGAATTCTGACTTGGAAACTCTGAGAATCTTCAGTAGCCCGAGTTCAAATCCAATATGGCTGCTATGGTGCATCGACAGGGATGTTTAAGATGCAACTGTTTATTAGCAGCTTAGTCGTCTTATTGTGTAATTAAATCAATCACACCGATGGTATCGTGCAAGTTCTCTCTGTGGAGATGTTATTTCCACGTAGTGTGTTGTTATCGTCTGGTATTAGCGAACAAAACAAAGGTACTCCCGGAGGTGTCCATGTTGCTTTTCCGACTTGCAACTGGAGCGCAGTTTACTCGGGTGTGACGTCATTCCCAGTTCTGAGTTTTGAGGTAAATGTAACGCAGCATAATTCCAGCCCGTTCCACAGAGAGAGGTAACTTTAGCTCTGAGCCTGTTACTATGGTTACTGAGTCAATGAACCTAACCTGGCCGGGAGCAGGTTTTCTTCAATCAATGTTGGCTTTTTATAGCCGAGTGAACCTTCTCAGAGTTGATGAAACAAACTCAAATCAGCTGATCTGGAACCAGAATCTCAGAGTTTCCCACCTGAGGGTAAATCTGTTCAGAGCTCAGAGGTAGACTGAGAGTTTGTTGAAACGGGCTCCTGGTCCGACTCGGCTTCCCGGTCCTTGTTGAGATTTCATCACCGTTCTAATCTTTGTCTCGTGTTCGACAGCAACTGGAGAACAGCTTGAATGAGTTCGGGGAGCCGTGGAAACTCAACCCAGGAGACGGTGCTTTCTACGGCCCAAAGGTCAGACCCCCCCCCCCCCCCTTCTTCATCATTCCTGTACAAATTGAAAATCAGTTTCATCCTGAGGGCTCAAAAGTTCAGCATTTCTTCTGTTTCTGTTGCAGATCGACATTAAAATCAAAGATGCAATCGGACGTTACCACCAGTGTGCGACCATTCAGCTGGACTTCCAGCTGCCCATCCGCTTCAACCTGACCTTTGTGGGGTGAGTCACCCAATCAAAACACTGAGACTGCACGCCGTCCTGCACCCGGGCGGCTGTTGCTCAGTTGGTAGAGTCGGTCCAAGGAGCCCAAGAAAAGGTCTAATTTAACTTCTAAACGTTACATCATGACAGCCTTTCTGATGCACCTGTTTCTGCAGGAAGGACGGGGATGACAAAGCCCGACCTGTCATCATCCATCGCGCCATCTTGGGCTCGGTGGAGAGGATGATCGCCATCCTCACAGAAAACTACGCTGGGAAATGGTGAGGCGCTTCATGGCCTTTATGGCATTATTTCATCATCACACAGCATCATCCGGGTGTTCCTTCCTCTCGGGGTCAGCGGGCGTGTAAAGGTGTTTTATCTCTGTGAAGTGGGTTTCATTAAAGTCCTCTCTGTCTTTTCCTCCAGGCCTCTGTGGCTCTCTCCTCGTCCGGTCATGTTAGTGCCCGTCAACCCCTCCTGCGAGGACTACGCCAAGAAGGTCAGTCTTAGACCGGGTTTCACACCAAGCCAAGTTAGTGCAGATCGTTTGCTCTGCTGTGAAATCTGCTGCGGATCAAACAACTGTACAGAGACCGGTTCAAAAGGAGGGTCTCAGTCCGCTTTATTTCAGACTCTGGAGCGATCCGTTTGCAGTCAGAACAGGAAGCGACCTCGATCAGACCCTAGAAGCAGGAAGTAACCACCACGGGCAGAAACAGTTTGTGTGGATGAGCAGGTCCCGGTTCAGGAGGATTAACGTGGTCCTGGTTCAGAAGGATTAACGTGCTCCTTCCTCAACATATTATTCTTTCGAGCTTCAGCTGTGCCTCATTTTCAAACTGTTTCCATGGCAACAGTGATTAATGCAAACAATATAAAAAGAGATGAGCAGAGCCGAAGTTGGTCCGTGTCGTCGTCTGTCTGTTTGGAGATTGTAAAGTGTCTTTGGAGCAGCCACAGCCAATCAGGAGTCGACAACACTTTGTTTACTTGAGGGGATTCTTCGCACACCGACCAATCAGAGAGCATTTATTCACACATCACACATTTTTATCCGCTTGTAAACGTCCCCGTTTGAAAACAGATTAAATGGAACTAACTGATTCAGACCAGAGCAAACGATCCAAAGGAGTAAAAACACTTCCTATTTAAGTAGAATCATGTTAATCATCTTCATTAACTACATCTTTATGAATGTTTGATCTTCCCGTCAGGTGTGTAAGCAGTTCACAGAAGCTGGTTTCATGGCGGATGCCGACCTGGACTCTAGCTGCCTCCTTAACAAGAAGATCAGAAACGCTCAGTTGGCCCAATATAACTTCATTCTGGGTGAGAAAATTGAACATTTGTCAGCCTGTCATCACGACTAAAGCATGCTTGGTTCATTGTCTGTATTTCTGCATTTCTGTTCAGCCCCTTTTTCTAAACATCGAAGAAGGTGACTTTCAGAAATAAAATGTACACTCTGGATCAAAGGTTGACCATTGGATAAAAGGCTTTGTTTTAGAAAGGCGACTGTCCTACTCTTAGGAATACTAGAGCCAATCAAACGTGGGATATCGTCTTCATTTGCGGGGTGCAACACAAGTGACGCTGCAGATGCCAAGAATCTGATTTCTAATTAACCGAGTGAACGCTTTATTAATCTATTAAACTTCTGTTCTAGACACTCAGGTAAGGTGAGCTGATTTAAAGAGATGTAAATTGTTATTCCATAGAGAAACACATCTGAATGTAATATAATACTGCCCCCTGGTGGTGTGACAAAGTGGAGCATGTAGGTAGTTTGCCTTCCTTTCTTTTTTTTTTTAGATTTATTTTTTAAGCTTTTTGTGACTTTTATGGAGAGACAGGACAGGGGATAGAGTTGGAAATCAGGGAGAGAGAGAGTAGGGAATGACATGCGGGAAAGGAGCCACTGGTGGGATTCGAACCTGGGCCGCCCACTTGGAGGACCATAGCCTCCATACATGGGGGAAAAAAATATCAGTCTCTCAGGACTCCAGCTTCCCTCTCCTGTTTTGACTTCTGGGTTGTTTCGACATCAGAACAATAACAAAGTCTTCAGTGTTTGAACGTAGAGAAAATCTGGTTATTACAGTTCACTCGGCCCCATGTCAAACTGTTTTGTCCTCGTTTCTCTCGGCAGTGGTCGGAGAGAAGGAGAAGATGACTGACGGCGTAAACGTGCGCACCAGAGACAACAAAGTCCACGGCGAGCTGTCGGTGGCCCAGGTGCTGGCTCGCCTCACCCTACTCAAACAATCCCGCTGTCGGAACGCAGAGGAGGAGTTCTGACCGGGGGCAAAGAACAATCCAGACTCTTTCGTATGAATACCTCAGCTCACCGTCACACGAGCAGCAAAGTGAAAAAAAATGATGTGAAGTGAAAGTAGTCGGACATGGAGCAGAAATCACACTGAGGACATTCTGATGATCATTAATCCGTCCTACCAAACAGGAAGAGAACAGTAGTGAAGGGGAGAAAAGGACAATGTCCCAGTAATGTAATGTAAGTCTGAACTGAAGGAAAGTTACCCAAACACAATGTGGTTGTTGAAGGATTTTTCACAAAGGTTGGTCCTCATGGAGAAACCCAGAAATAAAATAAATCTTCTGAGCGTGAGGCTTTGATTTTCGTTTTCCTTACAGGACAGATTCATGATGTTTATCTGATGATGCACATTAATAAGAAGGTCTGTCTCTGTGGTCATACCCAGGAATTAAAAACAATCTACTAAATGTGAGTGATTGTTGTTGTTTTTTATTCCCTCCAGAAAGTCGATTAAACAATTCTTGTATTTTAAAAAGATGAGGTGACAAACCTCGGAGATAGTATGATAAAATCTAGAAACATGCAGCCTGTACTATGACGTAGGATTTGCTATGGAGAGAGGTAACCACCCATCCATCATCTTCTGCTTGTCCTGCCTGCCTACGAGCATTATTCTGTTGTTCTTGGACAGATGTAGTTCATCTTTAATGTCATGTGTCTCATGCTGCTTTTTCTCCTTATTTTTGATTCACAAACTATTCCAGCTCTAAATGCATCGGGGCCTCTAGTGGAGAGTTGCAGCAACACCAGGGGCCTTTAATTGGGATGGGCTATAGGCACAAGTGTTTATATATATCTCATAAACTGAAGAAGTGCCTCAGGAGTCGGAAAAGCAGCCACAGACCGCTCGACAGGCACTCGCTACGTTTTTTTTACAGAGGACAGGAAGCCGTCGTTTTAGGGCGATGATCCGGGGTAGAGGTGTTGCAAAGTCTCTGGGAGCAGAAGGGGGGGGGGCATGTGTGGATCAGAACCAATAAATACCCTGATACAAATGTGTTTGTGTGTGATCAGTCTTTGATAACAACATTAGAAAGCCTAAAGCCTGACTTCACCCAAAGTCACACCTCTTTACCAGTCGGCCCACTGGAGCCCTTCTCTGCCGTCAGCACGTCTTTGTACGTTCATTGGCTGAATCTTCACTTCCTCCCAGAGCATGGGCGGTACTAGACAGGGGCCAGTGCCCCTCAACACTGAGCTGGCCACCCCTCACAATCTAGTATTAAATACTGTTACTGAAACAAATGTAAATCATGCTATTTTATGTTGTGGTATTTAATGATGTCCGTATTATTTGGCATTATATATATATATTTTTAAAGTGATCATCTTTGTCTATTTTTCAACTGGGTTTAATTTCCCCCTCTGATGAAAAAACAACTGGTTCCAGTTTGGCCCCCTCAGTAAAAGTGGTCTACAACCGCCACTGTCCCAGAGCCCTTAAGGACTTAACTGACATCACCTGGAAAGTGATTTGAGTGCACGAGGCTGCCAGGGCTTGAAATGGTTAAATAGGAATGGGACAGCACTTTGCGACTTCTCTGTAACCGTGGCAACAAGACGTCACCTCAGCAGCATTAGGGTTTTTATTCTACCTTTTTTACTTTCCTCACAACCAAGGTGATTATAAAAAGCTCTTACGTGTATTTTTTAAATTTCTACTTTGTGGGATAAATTAATTAAGGCGATGTATACTTCCTTTGTTTTATAAATATGCTACACATACGTATATATGACTGCTCTGAGGAGTAATATGCTTCTCTCTCTTGTTTTTGTTAATAGACTTGAGTTCTGATTTAGCTATACTTTCCATCAGAGGCGGATTTAGTCATTTGGGGGCCCTCTGCATCTGTTGAGCTAATGTAGTAGTTCTCAACTGATGGGTTGGGACCCAAAAGTGGATCGCAGAGTCTTTTTCAGTTAGTACTGAATGTGTATCTGAACTTTTATATTTGTCTAAAAAGGGCTGGGTATTTCAATTTTAAGCATGTTTGTTCTGTTCTGTTCCTTGGATCAGTCACATTTTTTGTACCCTCTGAGGTCCAAACTGCACAATTTTCTATTAAATAAATCTGATTGGTTGAAAATATTAGAAATTTGGGTAGGTCTTCTGATTTTTCATGAAGGGGTTAGTAGTGGTCCTGAAGTAAGACCAGTTGAGAACCACTGGTCTGATGTTGGCCTGTTGTTCTAGCAGGTTACAGGAGGTTGATTGTAATCCTCCTGTGTTTTATCTTTTGTTACTACAGTGAATAGATATTAATGAATTAATTAAAATTATGGAGACACAAAAGTAATAAACATACTATTAAAAATATTTCCTACCTTTGTCACTGTATTTCTCATCCTCTCTGTCCCTGTCTCTGCATTTCTCTTCATCTAATATTTACATGCGTTCGCCTGATAATCAAAACAAACGAGTAAGGATTAATTGGATCAATTTTTAATCTCTAAATAAAGTAAATCGAGTAAAATCGAGAGAAGGGACTGTCTACTGTCAGAATTTCTATTTATTGTCTACTGTCAGATTCTGTAGGATAGATATATAGGAACTTTATTAATCCCTTGGGAAGGTTCCCTCAGGGAAATTCAGATTCCAGCAGCAGGTAGCACCAAAGGATAGGACAGCACACGGACACAAACAATAAAAAACACAAGTTATACAAAATATATATATATACTGTACACGGTAGCACCAATAGACATGTTGAAACATATATACAGATTTATATTAAAAATATCAGCAGCTGTGTTGTGTTGTCCTTGGTTTTATAAATAGATTGAATAACAATAAAGTATGCAAGCTGCCCCCCCCCCCCCCCCCCCCCCCCCCCCACCTCCTCCCTCCAAGTATGGAGTTGTAAAGTTTGTAAAGATTTGAACCTCTCTGCCCTAAATAAAGTTCAGATTGAAGGTGTATCCCGGTGTACAGACAGACAGACTTTGTAAAACCTTGTTTTTTGTATCCCTGAGTGGTTGTGTTGTTTTCTCCTTCTCGTTTTCAGTGTTTCATTAAAAGTTTAAACAAACTTTTATCTGTAAAGAAATGAAGGGGGTGACATTTGAAACCCCGTTGCTATGGTGATGATGACCCCGTGCCATTTCCTTTTTACTTTCACTTTCTGCACTGACGCAGATTTGTTCTCCGTGTGTTGAAGGTAAGAGAAACTTTTCACCGACTCTCTGTTTAATTTAAGTGTCAAAAGAGCTGTGAGCTAACAGTTTGCCACCACGTTCATTAGCTGATAGTACAGGGAACACAATGGCCGTTTGTCATTATCAGGAACACGAAAAAAAGACAAGAACGCTTGTTGAGAAACTGCCAATGCTAACCATGCTAACATGCTAACAGTACAGTTAGAGAGCAGAGGGAGGGGGGAGTGTGTCCTCGGGCCCTTTCCGAATAGCCACAGTTCAGTATGCAGTACTTTTCAGTATGGAGTTTCAATATACTGAACTTTCGTGGTCATTCAGTATGCATTTTTTGGGTCCACCTCAGTATACTGAACAAAGACCAAGGAAATGGTGGTGGACTTTAGGAGGGACAGGCCTGAGCTAAGCACCATCTCTATCCTTGGGGATGAGGTGCAGGTGGTGGAGTGCTATAAATACTTGGGGGTGCACATGAACAATAAACTGGACTGGAAGCACCACACAGAGGCCGTCTACAAGAAGGGTCAGAGCAGACTCTACTTCTTGAGGAAGCTTAGGTCTTTTAACGTGTGCAGCAAAATGTTATCCATGTTTTATCAGACTGTTGTGGCAAGTGCCATTTTCTTTGCAGCCGTCTGTTGGGGAGCAGCATCAGGGCTTGTGACTCTAAAAAGCTTAACAAGCTGATTAGGAGGGCTGGCTCTGTGCTGGGGACTGCTGTGGAGCCCCTGGAGGTGGTGATGTGGAGAAGGATGATACAGAAACTGTTGAACATTATGGACAATAACATGCATCCCTTACACAATCTCGTGTGTGAACAAAAGAGTGTTTTTAGTGGGAGGCTACGGCCGCTAAGCTGCAAAAAGGACAGATTTAAAAATACTTTTTTACCTACTGCTATTGCACTTTATAACGACTTCCCTTTAAGTAAGGACAGAAGACATTTCAACTTTTAAACTTTAGCCTGAGTTACATATATCATATATCAAATAGTATTGTGGGCTCATGTTTTTTTGTATGGGTGGGATATGTTTGTATATGTGTTGTGTTGTGTGTTTGTATGTATATATGTGTTGTGTGTTTGTATATATGTGTTGTGTTGTGTGTTTGTATGTATATATGTGTTGTGTTGTGTGTTTGTATATATATATGTGTTGTGTGTTTGTATGTATATATGTGTTGTGTTGTGTGTTTGTATGTATATATGTGTTGTGTTGTGTGTTTGTATATATATATGTGTTGTGTTGTGTGTTTGTATGTATATATGTGTTGTGTTGTGTGTTTGTATGTATATATGTGTTGTGTGTTTGTATATATATATGTGTTGTGTTGTGTGTTTGTATGTATATATGTGTTGTGTGTTTGTATGTATATATGTGTTGTGTTGTGTGTTTGTATGTATATATGTGTTGTGTTGTGTGTTTGTATGTATATATGTGTTGTGTGTTTGTATATATATATGTGTTGTGTTGTGTGTTTGTATGTATATATGTGTTGTGTGTTTGTATGTATATATGTGTTGTGTTGTGTGTTTGTATGTATATATGTGTTGTGTGTTTGTATGTATATATGTGTTGTGTTGTGTGTTTGTATGTATATATGTGTTGTGTTGTGTGTTTGTATGTATATATGTGTTGTGTTGTGTGTTTGTATGTATATATGTGTTGTGTTGTGTGTTTGTATATATATATGTGTTGTGTGTTTGTATGTATATATATGTTGTGTGTTTGTATATATATATGTGTTGTGTGTTTGTATGTATATATGTGTTGTGTGTTTGTATGTATATATGTGTTGTGTGTTTGTATGTATATATGTGTTGTGTGTTTGTATATATATATGTGTTGTGTTGTGTGTTTGTATGTATATATGTGTTGTGTGTTTGTATGTATATATGTGTTGTGTTGTGTGTTTGTATGTATATATGTGTTGTGTTGTGTGTTTGTATGTATATATGTGTTGTGTGTTTGTATATATATATGTGTTGTGTTGTGTGTTTGTATGTATATATGTGTTGTGTGTTTGTATGTATATATGTGTTGTGTTGTGTGTTTGTATGTATATATGTGTTGTGTGTTTGTATGTATATATGTGTTGTGTTGTGTGTTTGTATGTATATATGTGTTGTGTTGTGTGTTTGTATGTATATATGTGTTGTGTTGTGTGTTTGTATGTATATATGTGTTGTGTTGTGTGTTTGTATATATATATGTGTTGTGTGTTTGTATGTATATATATGTTGTGTGTTTGTATATATATATGTGTTGTGTGTTTGTATGTATATATGTGTTGTGTGTTTGTATGTATATATGTGTTGTGTGTTTGTATATATATATGTGTTGTGTTGTGTGTTTGTATGTATATATGTGTTGTGTGTTTGTATGTATATATGTGTTGTGTTGTGTGTTTGTATATATGTGTTGTGTGTTTGTATGTATATATGTGTTGTGTTGTGTGTTTGTATGTATATATGTGTTGTGTGTTTGTATGTATATATGTGTTGTGTTGTGTGTTTGTATGTATATATGTGTTGTGTGTTTGTATGTATATATGTGTTGTGTTGTGTGTTTGTATGTATATATGTGTTGTGTTGTGTGTTTGTATATATATATGTGTTGTGTGTTTGTATGTATATATGTGTTGTGTTGTGTGTTTGTATATATGTGTTGTGTGTTTGTATGTATATATGTGTTGTGTTGTGTGTTTGTATGTATATATGTGTTGTGTGTTTGTATGTATATATGTGTTGTGTGTTTGTATGTATATATGTGTTGTGTTGTGTGTTTGTATGTATGCTGGCTGCTGGAACACCTAAATTTCCCTGCTGGGATGAATAAAGTATATCTTATCTTTATCTTATCTTATTTCAGTATGGATATTAACTTCCGGGTTTCATGCAGTATGGATCGGATGCGTGCTTTCAGGAAATGAATTATATATTACCACCCACAATGCTGTGCGAAATTAAACGTAAATCGCCACGTCATGTCCGCCTCCAAATCAAAACAAACGAGCGTGGATTAATTGAAGCAATTTTTAATCTAGAGTTAAAGTCCTGACTGAAATCACTACTTTTAATTAACAACAGAAAATAAAACAAATGTCTGCATTATTATAAAACCTTTCTCCCTCTATTTAAATAATGATTTCACTATTTAAATGTGTCTTTATTGGTTTATTTTATTTTATATTCTGTATCTTACTGTCTTTCATTTGATCTTTTCTTCATGTACTGTATGTTATTTAGTTATTTAATCTTTTACTTGATTTACATTGTGATATTGTTTTTTGTTTACCTGACTGTATATGTGCATTACTCTTCTTGAATAAAGCTAAACTAAAACCAAAACAAAAAAAAACGGGTGAATGCGACCGGTTCGGGAAACTTAAATGACGTCACTTCCTTACTGAATGAATCAGAAGAAGTAAGAACAAATATCTGCCTACTGAATAGTAGGTACTAACAGTATACAGCACGGATAGTAGGTACTGCATACTGCCTACTGACAGATTGAGTAGGTACTTGGCAATTCGGATACAGCCCTCTTCAGACAGGACTGAGGGTCTCTGATTGAGTTCAGTGTGAAGAAATCAAACGGCAGCTCTGACACACGAGAGGAGATGAAACACGAGTCCAACTGAGCGAACTTTTATTCTTCATGTGCCAAACACGAATCATGAAAGAGTCTGAGTATTGCAGTAAAAGTACCAAAGTACCAGCCTTATTTCTGCGGTGCTGTGCATTCTGGGAGTTGTTGTCTTTCATCCACATGAGCCCAAAAGACACGTTCTGCCTTTTCTCGCTCAAGTAGGCAGAACTTCAAAAATGTATTTAACATTTCTACTCCATATATGACCCAATTTCAATACAGGGGCGGCAGTAGCTCAGTCTGTAGGGACTTGGGTTGGGAATTGGAGGGTCGCCGGTTTAAGCCCCGGCACGGACCACGTCCAGAAATTGGTCTGGTAGCTGGAGAGGTGCCAGTCCACTTCCTGAGCACTGCCGAGGTGCCCTTGAGCAAGGCACCAAACCCCAAAACTGCTCTGGAGCGCTCACTGTGTGCAGCCCCCCTCACTCTGAGACCTCTCCATTAATGCATGTCCATAGGATCCTGTTTGTGCATGAGTGTGTATTTCGTCCTATGTGTGTGTTCATGTTCATTAGACAGAGTGTAAAACTGAATTTCCCCTCACGGTATTCATAAACGATAAATTATAAAAAGTTTCAGCAGCGACAGCTGTCCATTGGTTGGTTGAGCCAGGATGACATAAGGCTATGGAAGCGATTAGTGATCAGAATTCAAATGATAAAGCTGATTTGAAAATTCAAATGCATTAACAGAAATTCTTTTTAACTTTCAGAATATGGGTGTATTATTTGACTCAAAAATAAAATGATGATTAATTGTACAGGGTCAGCCCCCGCCCCCTCCTCTCTGGGTCAGGAAACGCAGCAGGAGGAGAAATGTCAGAGCATTCAGACCCTTACAGATTAAAAAAAAAAAGACAGACAGATAGACACACAGACAGACAGACAAACAGACAGACAGGCAGACACACAGACAAACAGACAGACAGACAGACAGGCAGACACACAGACAGACAGACAGATAGACAGGCACACAGACAGACAGACAGACACACAGGCAGACACACAGACAGACACACACACGGACAGAGACAGACAGACAGATAGACAGACAGACAGGCACACAGACAGACAGACAGACACGCAGGCAGACAGACAGACAGGCACACAGACAGACAGACAGACACGCAGACAGACAGGCACACAGACAGACAGGCAGACGGGCGGACGGACACACAGGCACACAGACAGACACACGGACAGACAGACAGACACAGACAGACAGACAGACAGACAGACACACACACACACACACAGACAGACAGACAGGCAGGCGGACAGACAGACAGACAGACAGGCACACAGACAGACGGGCGGACGGACACACAGGCACACAGACAGACAGACAGACACGCAGACAGACAGACAGACAGGCACACAGACAGACACGCAGACAGACAGGCACACAGACAGACGGGCGGACGGACACACAGGCACACAGACAGACACACGGACAGACAGACAGGCGGACAGACAGGCAGACAGACTTTGTAAAACCTTGTTTTTTAACGGTGCTATACAAATGAAGTTATTATTATTATTATTAACACTCCAACTTCATCAACCCATCATCGTCATGACTGTCTCATCTGCTGCTCACAGTAACTAATAATGTTGTTTGTTTGTTCCAGGATGCAGGAACAGAGACCAGACTCTCCTGGACCCAACTGTGGGGAACAGAGACCAGACTCTCCTGGACCCAGCTGTGTGTCCATGAAGAGTGACCGGTCTAATGGTCGCCTTCTTAACTTTAAAGATGGACTTCCTGCTGATGGAAGGTGAGAATTGAAATTGACATCTTTCTCAGCTGTGTTTATGCTTGAGTCGTCTTCTGTTGACTTTGATTTCATTAGTCTAAAGAATTTGAGGACAGACACAGTGTTGGCTGTATTCTCAAGGTCAAATAATGCACCTATAATCTGAAAATTAAAACATGTTTCTGTTATTGTATTTTCATTTTAAAATTAGCTTTTTCATTTGAATTATGATACAGATTTAGCGGGGTATTTTTTGAAAATGATAAAGCAAATGTCATTTTCTTCCTCATTTTAATTTAGTCAAAGAATGTGCATTTTTAAAGTTGAAAACTAAAATTCAAATTCGATAAATTAATCATAATTTTATTTTTGAGTCAAATAATACACCCATATTCTGAAAGTTAAAAAGAATTTCTGTTAATGCATTTGAATTTTCAAATTAGCTTTATCATTTGAATTCTGATCACTAATCGCTTCCATATAAGGCTGGCCTAGTCACGTCTTGTACAGGGTCAGCCCCCGCCCCCTCCTCTCTGGGTCAGGATTGTACAGGGTCAGCCCCCGCCCCCTCCTCTCTGGGTCAGGAAACCACTTCTACACAGAGGAAGTGGAGGAAGGATGGGACTACTCTCTAGGGCTCGCTCCACCTCTCATTCACTCTGCACGCCATCGCAGCAGGAGGAGAAATGTCAGAGCATTCAGACCCTTACAGATAAAAAAAAAAAGACAGACAGATAGACACACAGACAGACACACACACACAGACAAACAGACAGACAGATAGACAGGCACACAGACAGACACACACACACAGACAAACAGACAGACAGATAGACAGACACACACACAGACAGACAGGTAGACACACAGACAAAGACAGACAGACAGACAGACACACAGACAGACACACACACACAGACAAACAGACAGACAGATAGACAGACAGACAGGTAGACACACAGACAAAGACAGACAGACAGACAGACAGACACACAGACAGACACACACACACAGACAAAGAGACAGACAGACAGACAGACACACACAGACAGACAGACACACACACAGACAGACAGACACACACACACACACACAGACAGACAGACAGACAGACAGACACACAGACAGACAGACAGACAGGCAGGCAGACGGGCGAACGGACACACAGGCACACAGACAGACAGACACAGACAGACACACACAGACAGGCAGACAGACAGGCACACAGACAGACAGGCACACAGACAGACAGACACACACAGACAGGCAGACAGACAGGCACACAGACAGATAGGCAGGCAGACAGACAGACAGACAGAAACACAGACAGACACACAGACAAACAGACAGACAGGCACACAGACAGACAGGCAGACACACAGACAGACACACACACAGACAGACAGACACAGACAAACAGACAGACAGATAGACAGACACACAGACAGACAGGCACACAGACAGACAGACAGACACACAGACAGACACACACACACAGACAAACAGACAGGCACACAGACAGACAGACACACAGACAGACAGACAGGCAGACACACAGACAGACACACACACAGACAGACACACAGACACACAGACAGACACACACAGACAGACAGACAGACAGACAGACACACACACACACACAGACAGACAGACAGACACACACAGACAAACAGACAGACAGACAGACACACACACACAGAGACAGACAGACAGACAGACACACAGACAAACAGACAGACAGACAGGCAGATGGGCGGACGGACACACAGGCACACAGACAGACAGACACACAGACAGGCAGACAGACAGGCACACAGACAGACACACACACAGACAGACAGACAGACAGACACACACACAGACAGGCAGGCAGGCAGGCGGACGGACACACAGGCACACACACAGACAGACAGACAGACAGACAGACACACACACACACACACACACAGACAGACAGACAGGCAGGCGGACAGACAGACAGACAGACAGGCAGACAGACTTTGTAAAACCTTGTTTTTTAACGGTGCTATACAAATGAAGTTATTATTATTATTAACACTCCAACTTCATCAACCCATCATCGTCATGACTGTCTCATCTGCTGCTCACAGTAACTAATAATGTTGTTTGTTTGTTCCAGGATGCAGGAACAGAGACCAGACTCTCCTGGACCCAACTGTGGGGAACAGAGACCAGACTCTCCTGGACCCAGCTGTGTGTCCATGAAGAGTGACCGGTCTAATGGTCGCCTTCTTAACTTTAAAGATGGACTTCCTGCTGATGGAAGGTGAGAATTGAAATTGACATCTTTCTCAGCTGTGTTTATGCTTGAGTCGTCTTCTGTTGACTTTGATTTCATTAGTCTAAAGAATTTGAGGACAGACACAGTGTTGGCTGTATTCTCAAGGTCAAATAATGCACCTATAATCTGAAAATTAAAACATGTTTCTGTTATTGTATTTTCATTTTAAAATTAGCTTTTTCATTTGAATTATGATACAGATTTAGCGGGGTATTTTTTGAAAATGATAAAGCAAATGTCATTTTCTTCCTCATTTTAATTTAGTCAAAGAATGTGCATTTTTAAAGTTGAAAACTAAAATTCAAATTCAATGAATTAATCATAATTTTATTTTTGAGTCAAATAATACACCCATATTCTGAAAGTTAAAAAGAATTTCTGTTAATGCATTTGAATTTTCAAATTAGCTTTATCATTTGAATTCTGATCACTAATCGCTTCCATATAAGGCTGGCCTAGTCACGTCTTGTACAGGGTCAGCCCCCGCCCCCTCCTCTCTGGGTCAGGAAACCACTTCTACACAGAGGAAGTGGAGGAAGGATGGGACTACTCTCTAGGGCTCGCTCCACCTCTCATTCACTCTGCACGCCATCGCAGCAGGAGGAGAAATGTCAGAGCATTCAGACCCTTACAGATAAAAAAAAAAAGACAGACAGATAGGCAGGCAGACAGACAGACAGACACACAGACAGACACACACACACAGACAAACAGACAGACAGATAGACAGGCACACAGACAGACACACACACACAGACAGACAGATAGACAGACACAGACAAAGAGACAGACAAAGACAGACACACAGACAGACACACACAGACAGACAGACAGACAGACAGACACACACACACACACACACAGACAGACAGACAGACACACACAGACAAACAGACAGACAGACACACACACACAGAGACAGACAGACAGACAGACACACAGACAAACAGACAGACAGACAGGCAGATGGGCGGACGGACACACAGGCACACAGACAGACAGACACACAGACAGGCAGACAGACAGGCACACAGACAGACACACACACAGACAGACAGACAGACACACACACAGACAGGCAGGCAGGCGGACGGACACACAGGCACACAGACAGACAGACAGACAGACAGACAGACAGACAGACACACACACACACAGACAGACAGACAGGCAGGCGGACAGACAGACAGACAGACAGACAGGCAGACAGACTTTGTAAAACCTTGTTTTTTAACGGTGCTATACAAATGAAGTTATTATTATTATTAACACTCCAACTTCATCAACCCATCATCGTCATGACTGTCTCATCTGCTGCTCACAGTAACTAATAATGTTGTTTGTTTGTTCCAGGATGCAGGAACAGAGACCAGACTCTCCTGGACCCAACTGTGGGGAACAGAGACCAGACTCTCCTGGACCCAGCTGTGTGTCCATGAAGAGTGACCGGTCTAATGGTCGCCTTCTTAACTTTAAAGATGGACTTCCTGCTGATGGAAGGTGAGAATTGAAATTGACATCTTTCTCAGCTGTGTTTATGCTTGAGTCGTCTTCTGTTGACTTTGATTTCATTAGTCTAAAGAATTTGAGGACAGACACAGTGTTGGCTGTATTCTCAAGGTCAAATAATGCACCTATAATCTGAAAATTAAAACATGTTTCTGTTATTGTATTTTCATTTTAAAATTAGCTTTTTCATTTGAATTATGATACAGATTTAGCGGGGTATTTTTTGAAAATGATAAAGCAAATGTCATTTTCTTCCTCATTTTAATTTAGTCAAAGAATGTGCATTTTTAAAGTTGAAAACTAAAATTCAAATTCGATAAATTAATCATAATTTTATTTTTGAGTCAAATAATACACCCATATTCTGAAAGTTAAAAAGAATTTCTGTTAATGCATTTGAATTTTCAAATTAGCTTTATCATTTGAATTCTGATCACTAATCGCTTCCATATAAGGCTGGCCTAGTCACGTCTTGTACAGGGTCAGCCCCCGCCCCCTCCTCTCTGGGTCAGGAAACCACTTCTACACAGAGGAAGTGGAGGAAGGATGGGACTACTCTCTAGGGCTCGCTCCACCTCTCATTCACTCTGCACGCCATCGCAGCAGGAGGAGAAATGTCAGAGCATTCAGACCCTTACAGATAAAAAAAAAAAGACAGACAGATAGGCAGGCAGACAGACAGACAGACACACAGACAGACACAGACAAACAGACAGACAGATAGACAGGCACACAGACAGACAGACAGGCACACACACAGACAAACAGACAGACAGACAGGCAGACAGACACACAGACAGACACACACAGACAGACAGACACACACAGACAGACAGACAGACACACACACACACACACACAGACAAACAGACAGACAGACACACACACACAGACAGACAGACAGACAGACAGACACACAGACAAACAGACAGACACACACACACAGACAGACAGACACACAGACAGGCAGACGGGCGGACGGGCACACAGGCACACAGACAGACAGACACACAGACAGACACACACAGACAGGCAGACAGACAGGCACACAGACAGACAGGCACGCAGACAGACACACACACAGACAGACAGACAGACACACAGACAGACAGGCAGGCGGACGGACACACAGGCACACAGACAGACAGACAGACAGACACACACACACACAGACAGACAGACAGGCAGGCGGACAGACAGGCAGACAGACTTTGTAAAACCTTGTTTTTTAAAGGTGCTATACAAATGAAATTATTATTATTATTAACACTCCAACTTCATCAACCCATCATCGTCATGACTGTCTCATCTGCTGCTCACAGTAACTAATAATGTTTTTAAATGTTGTTTGTTTGTTCCAGGATGCAGGAACAGAGACCAGACTCTCCTGGACCCAGGATGCAGGAACAGAGACCAGACTCTCCTGGACCCAGGATGCAGGAACAGAGACCAGACTCTCCTGGACCCAGGATGCAGGAACAGAGACCAGACTCTCCTGGACCCAGCTCTGTGTCCATGAAGAGTGACCGGTCTAATGGTCGCCTTCTTAACTTTGAAGTTGGACTTCCTGCTGATGTAAGGTAAGAAATAAAAATCAAGTTAATGTTCTGACTCTGTTGTTTAAAGACTCATATCTTGACTCAGAGCTTCATAATATATGACCCGTTGTTTTACGTCCTGTCACAGAGTTCAACAGGAGAGCTCTGAGGTTCACAGAGATCAACCAGACCAGCAGAATCCAACAGTCCTGGACTCCATCTTTATGGTGTGTGCAACACTTACCATTACGCCTACGTAAGCCTACCATTACGAGACTTTAATAATAAGTAATTGGTCCGTCTTGACCAGCTGACCTTCAGACTCAGACGATTTTATTCATCCCAAAGGGCCATTCAGTTTTTGGGGTCAACGCAGACCTACATACGTTCACAAACAGACAGACAGCAGAGATGCTCACTGGAACAATGGCTCCCTCATGTGGCCTCATAGGTAATGACAGACCCGAGGGCCAGGAAAGGTTCAAATACACATTTTAAGTTTAAAGACAACAAATCCCAGAATGCACAGCATCGCAGGCCCCTCCCACTGAAGCCAGGGTGCTCTATTTACAGACATTTACTACAACACATACGGCCATTTCCTCAACTGGGCGTGAGGTCCCACCCACTGATCTCTGATAGGTCTGTAGCTTCAGTGGGTCCCCCCCCCCCCCTTGCTAGCGATGTAGTTTAAAACCCTGTAACCATCTGAGGCTCCTTATCAGACAAGAAATATTGAGCTTTCCCGTCTCAGGGGAAAATGAGGGCGGGATGCACGACCATTCAAAAATACTACCAGGTTTCTAATGATACACAACTTAAAGGGATACTTCACCCATTTGCATTAATCTTTGTATCATTAGAAACCTGGTAGTATTTTTGAATGGTCGTGCATCCCGCTCTCATTTTCCCCTGAGATGGGAAATCTTTGTATTTCTGAGTCTGAAAAGGAGCTTCCAGTGACTCAAAAATCGTTATTTTGCGTCACTGGAAGCTGTTGCAGTTAGCGGGGTGAAACTACAACGCTAGTTCCTCATATTTTCGACCACTGAAGCTACAGACCAATCACAGATCAGTGGGTGGGAACTCACTCCCAGAATCGAAACTTAACGTCCGCCATATTGCTTGGAAGCTATGCTAACAAGCTCTATGGAGAAAGCTGATAATGCAGAAAAAATATAAATATAGCGGCGAGATGGTTGCTGCCAACAGGCCGATCTTGTGTTTTGGCTGCTGCGGCCGCCACTGGCCGGCGAGACCGCCGCTGGCCACCGCTGGCCGGCAGGGCTGCTAGCCGGCCGCCGGGGCCACCGGGGCCGCCGGGGCACAAGACCGGCCTGTCGGCAACAACCGTCTCGCCACTATATTGCTATATTGCTGGCCACCGCCGGCCGCTGCCAGCTCAGCAGCCGAGACATAAGGCCTGCCTGTCGGTGGCGGTGAGGACGAGGAGCCGGGGCCGGCTCGAGCTGGGGCGGACTGGTAGTGTCGGTGCTCTCACTGTTTGTCTATGGACACAGACATGGAGTCTGTTTTCTGCAAGGAATTTCCAAGATCAATTCTGGAAGAAATCTCTGAATCAGTTGAGGAAAGTGTTGAAGTAAATATGTCTGTAAATGTTTTTATTACTATATTTCTACTGCTGTATTCTATATTTTGGAGAAACTGTAACGATCGAATTTCCCTCTGGGACTAATAAAGTATTTCTGATTCTGATTCTGAAATAGAGGACCTTAGTGGGAGTGGCCTGCGGTGCTGTGCATTCTGGGATTTGGTGTCTTTCATCCACATGAGCAAAAAAGACACTTTCTGCCTTTTCTCGGCCAAGAAGTCATGACCCAATGTCAATACAGATTCATGTTTCAACAGGTAGAGTATCCCTTTAACGCAAATGGGTGAAGTATCCCTTTAAGAAAACATAAAATAAGTAAAAGATGTTTCCTAATTTCACACGGATCTTTTTGGCATCATCTTAATCAGCTGGTTCTCCTTTTTCATTTGACTGAGAGCCGAGATAAAGATAAAAGATGAAGATAAACTTTATTGATTCCCCAGGGTGGAAATTTTTGCGTTACAACAGCTCAAGAAAACAGGAAACAGGCATATTAACAAATCGGCAAAGTTACATTTGGTTTAGGTACCAGTGCAGTTGCCTGTGTGTCTCTCTGAGCACTATGTGGGGTGAAGTGACTTAACGTGCAGTTATGGCGGTTGCCGACGTTCACCACAGTGATCTTTTTTTTTTTATCGCGGTTAATCATTTTTGCGGTTATCGTGACAGCCCTAGGTGTGAGAAGACAATTTTCACACCGCTGTAATACCACTCATATTATAGGCAGCCTACTAATGGAGAATAATGTCTGATAAAAAGTTGAAAATGGCGCTGGCATTGCCAGCCCTTGGTCTTTTAGTGGAAAAAGAAAAGAAGAGACGGAGGAGACAAATAAGGAGAAACCGCACTAATGGGTGAAAGCATGGATACTACAGCGGCATGCTCAAGGGGCTTTCCTGAACCTGTGAGGAGAGCTGGAGAGAAATGAAACCTCCCAACAGCCAATCAGCAAGATTCCTCTCACAGACTGATCCAACATCGAATCAGCCAAAAAAAGGCAGACACGAAGCTACTGAGCCGGACACACCGCAAAAACTAGGGCGACCCTAACCGACAATCTCCTTGGTGTGTCACGGCCTTAAGGAGATAACCTCATCTTCAGACTGACAGATGAACCACATGTTGAGTTCTACCAGTTTATATTAAATATCCAGTTTCTCCTTCTGTTCCAGCTGCTGGAGGAGAACATCGTCACCTTTGTGAAGAACGAGCTGAAGAGAGTCCAGAGGGTTCTGAGTCCAGATTACCCAGAATGCTTAGAGAGTCAGAGTGAGGATGAAGAGCAGGGGGGAAGCTGTAAAGAGGATTTTTTGAGGATCAGTCTCCACTTCCTGAGGAGAATGGAGCAGGAGGTGATGGCGGACTGTCTACAGCAAAGTAAGAACATTTTAACAGACTTTGTATTTTTTTAAAAAAGACAAAAGGGTTAAAGTTCCAAACTCAGATAGTCATGTGATCTATATCTGGATCTGTTCATTGATTTAAGTTATTTCTTTATTCAGGAACATTTGGTGCAATGTGCCAACAAAATCTCAGATCTAACCTGAAGGAGAAGTTCCAATGTGTGTTTGAGGGGATTGCTAAAGCAGGAAACCCAACCCTTCTGAACCAGATCTACACAGAGCTCTACATCACAGAGGGAGGGACTGGAGAGGTTAATGATGAACATGAGGTCAGACTGATTGAAACAGCATCCAGGAAACCACACAGACCAGAAACAACCATCAGACAAGAAGACATCTTTAAAGCCTCACCTGGAAGAGATGAACCAATCAGAAGAGTGATGACAAAGGGAGTGGCTGGCATCGGGAAAACAGTCTTAACACAGAAGTTCACTCTGGACTGGACTGAAGACAAAGCCAACCAGGACATACACTTCACATTTCCATTCACTTTCAGAGAGCTGAATGTGCTGAAAGAGAAAAAGTTCAGCCTGGTGGAACTTGTTCATCACTTCTTTCCTGAAACCAAAGAAGCAGGAATCTGCAGGTTTGAAGAGTTCCAGGTTGTGTTCATCTTTGACGGTCTGGATGAGTGTCGACTTCCTCTGGACTTTAAAAACAACAAGACCCTGACTGATGTCACAGAGTCCACCTCAGTGGATGTGCTGCTGACAAACCTCATCAGGAGGAAACTGCTTCCCTCTGCTCGCCTCTGGATAACCACACGACCTGCAGCCGCCAATCAGATCCCTCCTCATTGTGTTGACATGGTGACAGAGGTCAGAGGGTTCACTGACCCACAGAAGGAGGAGTACTTCAGGAAGAGGTTCAGAGATGAGGGTCAGGCCAGCAGGATCATCTCCCACATCAAGACATCCAGAAGCCTCCACATCATGTGCCACATCCCAGTCTTCTGCTGGATCACTGCTACAGTTCTGGAGAATGTGCTGAAGACCGGAGAGGGAGGAGAGCTGCCCAAGACCCTGACTGAGATGTACATCCACTTTTTGGTCGTTCAGTCCAAACTGAAGAACATCAAGTATGATGGAGGAGCTGAGACAGATCCACACTGGAATAAAAAGAGCAGGAAGATGATAAAGTCCCTGGGAAAACTGGCTTTTGAGCAGCTGCAGAAAGGAAACCTGATCTTCTATGACTCAGACCTGACAGAGTGTGGCATCAATATCAGAGAAGCATCAGTGTACTCAGGAGTGTTCACACAGATCTTTAAAGAGGAGAGAGGACTGTACCAGGACAAGGTGTTCTGCTTCATCCATCTAAGCGTTCAGGAGTTTCTGGCTGCTCTTCACGTCCATCTGACCTTCATCAACTCTGGAGTCAATCTGATGTCAGAAGCTCAAACAACATCCAGGTGGTCTGAAGTATCCAGAGAAAAACCTGACCCAACACTTTTATATCAGAGTGCTGTCGACCAGGCCTTACAGAGTCCTAATGGACACCTGGACTTGTTCCTCCGCTTCCTCCTCGGTCTTTCTCTAGAGACCAATCAGAATCACATACTAGATCTGCTGAAACAGACAGGAAGTGGCTCAAAGACCAATCAGGAAACAGTCAAGTACATCAAGGAGAAGATCAGTGAGGATCTGTCTGCAGAGAAAAGCATCAATCTGTTCCACTGTCTGAATGAACTGAATGATCGTTCTCTAGTGGAGGAGATCCAACAGTTCCTGAGATCAGGAAGTCTCTCCACAGATAAACTGTCTCCTGCTCAGTGGTCAGCTCTGGTCTTCATCTTACTGTCATCAGAAAAAGATCTGGACGTGTTTGACCTGAAGAAATACTCTGCTTCAGAGGAGGCTCTTCTGAGGCTGCTGCCTGTGATCAAAGCTTCGAACAAAGCTCTGTACGTGCTCACAAAACTATCCAGGTTAAAAGTAGTTCTCTTTATTCAGAAATAACAAATTGTTTGTAAATGCTTTCATTTGTGTTCTTCTGAATCCTAATCAGGCTGAGTGGCTGTAACCTCTCAGAGAGAAGCTATGAAGCTCTGTCCTCAGTCCTGAGCTCCCAGTCCTCTAGTCTGGGAGAGCTGGACCTGAGCAACAACAACCTGCAGGATTCAGGAGTGAAGCTGCTGTCTGCTGGACTAAATAGTCCACTCTGTAGACTGGACACTCTCAGGTTAGTTTGCAGGTTTTTAAAAATAATGCTCTTAATCACTGCACGAATTAATCAATTTATTGACTTGTTGAAATCCCTCTTCAGGCTGAATGGCTGTAACCTCTCAGAGAGAAGCTGTGAAGCTCTGTCCTCAGTCCTCAGCTCCCAGTCCTCTAGTCTGAGAGAGCTGGAACTGAGCAACAACAACCTGCAGGATTCAGGAGTGAAGCTGTTGTGTAGTGGTTTGGAGACTCTGCCCTGTACACTGGACACTCTCAGGTCAGGACTTGTTCATGTAAAAGTTCACCAAATAAACTTGCATGTACTTCTTTTATTTGATATTTTAATTTACCTACAAAATATCCTCTTCA
The DNA here is from genome assembly GCF_963584025.1 of Labrus mixtus. NCBI lineage: Eukaryota > Metazoa > Chordata > Actinopteri > Labriformes > Labridae > Labrus > Labrus mixtus. The sequence goes on along the minus strand of NC_083612.1, from coordinate 2,736,438 downwards.
GGCTGAGTGTCTGTAACCTCTCAGAGAGAGGCTGTGAAGCTCTGTCCTCAGTCCTGAGCTCCCAGTCCTCTAGTCTGAGAAAGCTGGACCTGAGCAACAACAACCTGCAGGATTCAGGAGTGAAGCTGCTGTTTGCTGGACTAAATAGTCCACCTTGTAGACTGGACATTCTCAGGTTAGTAACTTACGGTCCGCGGGCCAACTCCGGCCAGGTTTCATCTGGCCTGCCAGAGGTTTTGTGAAGAAGGGGTAGATTTCTTGAAAAACATTTTCATGAGTTTTTTGTTATAAATTATCGCTGTAATGGGTAATATGAAAATGGAACGGGCACTTTGAACTAACTTCTCAGCAGGGAGTAACAGAAAGGACAAGCTGCTCCTTCTTAACGTTTATCAGCAAACAGGAGCACAGTTCTGTGCGTAATGTGTGCGTAAGAACATTCCCACGCAAAGAGTGGGATTTATCAACTTGAACTATTACTTATAAATGTGTGTAAATATAAGCACAGCTCTGAGCATTCTTACACACAGAATCTAGCGGTAGAACATTGGAACTACAAATTAAAAGCACTACGAGTGTCACAGCACGCCAGAATCAATATCAATGTAGATGCATGTTCTGAGTTTTTAAAATTAAAAACCCCTAATTAGTGATTTTGTCTAGTTTGAAACAGACGTGGTGTGTGTGTGTGTGTGTGTGTGTGTGATCATGAGAGAGAGAGGGGGGGAGTTAGAGGGCACCCTGAGAGCACCGTGTGGCGCTACGTCACGTAGGTACAAAATGGTGGACAAAGACAAAGGCCTTTCAGTACGTTCAGTAACTATAACTTAAACACCAGAAAGCCAGTGGCCGGACTTTGATTCAACTGCAGGTACACTGGTCTTTCTGATTGTGAAAGCATTTAAATGAAAGTAAACTAGCATAGCATTGAATGAAAACACATAGAGGCGAACACGGCAGTTCAGCAACAAAAACAAATGCAGCAGCTTACAGCAGATAATAAACAGAATGTGACGTTCAGTCAACAATAATGCACAATTATCAATTGTTGTAAAATAAACCTTCCTAAACTATTCTGTGCCCAGACTAAAGCCTTACTTGGAATCACTTTTCTGATGACTGTTTCAAGGTTCGGTTGGTCTTCAATCTGTTGAATCAACAGATTCAGGCAGGTTTCCGACGCAGATGAAAAGAGACGGCAGCAGGAGTCAGATTTGAGATAAGAGCAATGCTCTGTTGTCTTTCTGGTGGCAGGAGCAGATTTTCCTTGGTGTATTCTTCTTCAGGTAACAGTGGCTGGCTGTAGCACTCCTGTCCAGTTGTGTTCACCGACGTTGACGAGAATAATAGGAAAGAATCTCTCTGCTTGAACCAGATAGTTACTGATTGTTGCAAAACTCCTAAAACAGGCCTTGGAAGTAGGCCAGGTTGAAATGCGTGTCTCCCCTGAAGCTGGAAGCTTGTGAAGAGATGTGTCCTCTGGTGTAGAAAGACCACACGTGAAGAGAAAGAAGTAATGCCTGGCGATTGCTTTTAAAGACTGGAACTGCCTGTGAGTTTACCTCAGGCCTCCTCCAATGAGGATAGAGAATTCAGACACCCCCCACTTTTCACACCTATTTGTTAGTTGCTGTTGGGGGGTGCTGGGCTAAGACTCCTTTGTGATACAGGCCTGAGTCCTTTGTCCAGCACACATGGCTGAGGCCCAACAGCTATTAGATGATTTGGCGAACCATGCACTTCGCAGTAAGTGCGTTTCAAAAGAGTGCACTGATCCGTTTGCCCAAGCTTGTTCTCTTGTGAGAGCGTCACTGTTGTATGTAAAGAGCTATAACAATGGCGCATTTGAATTCCCTGGGCAAGTAATGGGGGCGCATTCCAACAGCTAACAGTTCAATGTCCGGGCTGCAGAGACGTTCCTTCACACTAACATGGCCAGGATTACACCATCTCTCACTCACATACAGTGCAATCCCTCCACCTTTCTTCTTACCGCTCTTAATAACGTCACTGTCAGCCCGAAAAGTCCTGAAGCCGGGTACCGCCACGCTGTGGTCCGGGATGTCCGAGTGCTGCCATGTCTCCGTGAAGCACATAATACTGCACTGGCGGTATTCCCACTGGTGCCGAACAAGCGCGTCGAGTTCGTCCATCTTATTGCCCAAAGACCTCACGTTCTCCATAATCACCGCTGGTACAGAAGGCTTATGTTTTCTCTTGTTTGTGTTTGTGTGTGTGTGTGTGTGTGTGTGTGTGTGTTTGTGTCATTTTTGTGTGTGTGTTTGTTTGTGTCGGGGTGTGTGTGTGTGTGTGTGTTTGAGTGTGTGTGTGTTTGTGTTATTTTTGTCTGTGTGTTCTTTGTGTGCGTGTGTGTGTGTATGTGTAGTCTGTCAGGTTGTCTGATCACAGAAGAAGGTTGTGAGTCTCTGGCCTTAGCTCTAAGCTCCTCCCACCTGAGAGAGCTGGACCTGAGCTACAATCATCCAGGAGAACAAGGAGGGAAGCTGCTGTCTGCTGGAGTGGAGGATCCACACTGCAGACTGGAGACACTGAGGTACAGACAGACAGACAGACAGAAGCTGTCTCACTGTTTCTGAATGATGAACTCTGCTTCTTGTCTGATGGTGGATTTAAATAAAGATGTATGAAGTAGATTCTGATCTGGTTTCTTCCTCCAGGTTGGACCATGGTGGACTGCACAGACTGGATCCTGGTCTTAGGAAGTGTGAGTGTTTTCATTTCTATTCATCAGAACACAGCAGCACATGTACTGAATTTAATGTGGATATTAGTGCAGTCTCATGTTTATCATTTTCTTCTTTGAGCGAACATGTGTCTGCTGAACACTTCAGACATTTATAAAAAGATAGAAAGATAAAAAGTTTGGATCATAATTATTGAGTTTGAGTTTTGCAGAAGAGGTACAAACTGGTGCTCAAAAACTGATCAGAATGCAGGAAAATAAATGTTCGGTGTTCAAAATGTGAGACCCCCAGACTCCCCTCACCTGTTGGTGACAACAATTAAAAAGCAAATAAATTACCCCCCTATTCACGATTTAGTTCAGATGTTTTTATAGAGAAGTGAATCTGTGCAGTGTCGTCGCGCGCCCCTCCGCTGAAAACATTCAGGCTCAGGAGGTTTTTTTTTTTTTACTTTAAGCCCTGCATCTTTGTGCTGCACTTTGATTAGTCATACTTTATTCACTGCATGTGTTTGTTGATTTGGATCTCCATTCATCTCAGCACCTCTCCTTGCTGCCATGGTAACTACATTTAAACTTGATTAGAAATGGATTATTACATTTCAGTGCTGTCAAACATCATTCAGTGCTGAATATGAACTGTAAGTTTGATTGACTCTCAGTGGCCCTCACTTATCAAACGTATGTACGGCAGAAAAATGAGTGTACGGTCATTTCCACGCAAAGTTCGGCACTCATCAATTTGGACGTACGCTCAAATCCCAAGCCAGGTCTCAGTTCGTGTACGCACGTTTTCAACTCAGTGTGGACTTACGCTGCAGCGGATCTGTCTGTGTCGGAGAATAATTAGATCATACTATAACAGTGCTTGTTAAGACGGATAGATAGAGGTTCACAGATTTACTGTTAGATAAGATATCTAAAATGTATTTTATATTACGCTCCACCTCAAACGATCTCTGTAGACTACATTGCTTTTTAAATAATGTTGAGCTGTCAGGTGATTTCTTTAGTTGTCGTTATATTTGATGAATTAATGTTTGTTTAATCGATTTACTTTAAAGATTAAAGATTAGATAGGCTGCTTTCGGTAATTAGGCCTACATGTTTAACGTTCATGCGCACAGAAATATCTCTGCAGAAAATACTGAGACAAATTGAAACAAAAAAACTATAAACAGTTACTTCAAAAGGACATAAAAACTTCCAGAGGAAACTAAATACAACGTTTAGCCTCTGAAATATGAAATATTTAAGAATTCAGAACATTAACATTAGATCATAACTAATCGGTATGTCCGGAGATTAAAATCATCAATAATAGACTGATGTGCCACATGCATAATTGCGCACAGCAGATGCACATAGGCCAGAGACTACATGTGACATAATAACCAATAAAGAAATCCGGGGGCTCTAAGACGGAGTCAGGACCTTCTTGTATCTAAGTGTTAAATTCTTATGTTTGGAAAGTAGGCTAATCGGATGAGAAGTGCACATTGCACAGCGTTTGATCAAACACTTTTTTCATTTGTTGCAGGACGTTTCAGGTTTTCATTCATCTCTTTTAAACTCCTAAATGGTGACATTGGCGAGCACGGAGCCCGTTAGTGCAGCTGACGTTATCCGATACAGATGCAGGTTCGCCTGTACCACTTGTGCCTGATATTGAGGCTGATTGATGAAAGAAGCCACTCGCTCCTGGATCTGGGATAATTTCAGGTGGGGTCCGGCTGGCGTCCTCCGGTCCGGGAGCTGCTTCTTTTAAGACCCGCCAAACTAGCCTATATTGTAGTGATCGAATGGTCTGACAAGGTTTTTTTAAACTAAAAGTAAAAAAATTTGATTATATTATAGCCTAGATTATGTACGTTACACCAATGTTGAATTAATTATTAAAAACTCCGCTGGAGTTCGGTTATCCACACCTGTTGAGATTTCATGCAGGCGTATTTCCTCTGACGCTCTTTAATCCTACATTTCAGGCTGCCAAACAACACAATTTTATTCCACTTCTCTCTGTTATGGTGTCACTCAGGTCATATCTCGTTTCTCTTCTTTGCCGTATAAAGTATCTCCATGCCGTAAACTCTGGGGGCGAGGACAGCTAAACCGTGAATATATAGGGGCGTGGTATTTAAATGACGATCGTTTCCAGCCGCCACACTTATCAACACCCGGTCATGCGTACGCTGTGATCAGCCAGATACGCATGTTTCATAGGTCCCACGTGGACCCTGTCGTACGATGATTTCTACACCCAAATCTGCTATGGTTTCTACACCAGATTGATAAGTGAGGGCCAGTAAGTGTCAGTAAAGTTGTTGATGAATGAACAGATGATAACCCGCAGCTGTGTTGTGTCCCATTCTCTCCATCAGACACCTGTGAGCTGGAACTGGACACAAACACAGTGAACAAAGAACTGGAACTGTGTGACAACAACAGGAAGGTGACACGTGTGAAGGAGGATCAGTCGTATCCTGATCATCCAGACAGATTTGAATACTGGCGTCAGCTGCTGTGTGGGACTAGTCTGATTGGTCGCTGTTACTGGGAGGTCGAGTGGAGAGGAAAGGTTGATGTATCAGTGAGTTACAGAGGAATCAGAAGGAAAGGAAAAAATACTCTATGTGTGTTTGGACATAATGATCAGTCCTGGAGTCTGATCTGCTCTGATGGAGGTTACTCTGTCAGGCACAATGAGAGAGAAACAGACATCTCCTCCTCCTCCTCTGTCTCTAACAGAGTAGCAGTGTATGTGGACTGTCCTGCTGGCTCTCTGTCCTTCTACAGAGTCTCCTCTGACACACTGATCCACCTCCACACCTTCAACACCACATTCACTGAACCTCTCTATCCTGGGTTTATTCTCTGGTCTCTTGGTGCTTCAGCGTCTCTGTGTCCTGAGTCGGTTTAGTGTACGACATGTTATACGATATACGTGATGACGTTAAGACAAAGGGTAGGCTGTATGTTACTGGAAAAAGTGTGGAATAAAGCAGCATGAAAGCTGTCCAAGCGTGGCGATATCGTTGGTGTTAATACGGTCAGAAACTCTACAAATGGATCTCAAATGGACTGCGGTTTTGACGAGTAGCCTAACTTCTACCAGTGCATGAAGTTTAATCTGTTGAGGAGGAGGAGGAGGAGGAAAAGCATGGCGCTAAGTTTACCAGCGGTAGCTCCCTTTGATGTGACCAGTGACTCGGCTAATGTCGGTGTTCGCTGGCAGAAGTGGATAAATAGTTTCAAACTCTAATTATTAGAGTTCAGGATACCTTCATCATGCTGGATGACACGGCAGATGGTGCTGACTGTGATGGAGCGGTAGACAAATTGAATGAATATTTCACTCCCCTATTAGAGACGCGTGTTTAGACAAACGGAACAAGCTCAAGGAGAGTCAAAGTTTTGGGAGCAGATTAAAGAAGCTGGCAGTAACTCTGAGAATATTAACCTCCTCCATCCCCCCAGGACTAAACTCCACACCGTAGGAGACCGGGCCTTCTGCGCCACTGCTGCCAGTCTGTGGAACGCTCTCCCCGACCAGCTGAGGGCGCCACAGTCACTTTTAAAAGGGCCCTTAAAACCCACCTTTTCAACAGAGTCTTTTCCTAGTGTTTGTAGTTTCCTTACTTTCCTTTTTAATGATGAAATTGTCTCTGTAGCACTTTGAGATTTTTACCAAAAAAAAAGTATTTTTATTATTATTATTAAATTCTTCCTCCTGCTGTCTTCATATTCTGCGAACAGGTTTTTTCACAAAAGTTTCCCAAGTCATGGCTCCAGATCTGTTACTAAGTGTAAACTTGTCTCTTCTCTCAGGTGTCTTCTCCCACAGGTCCTGAAAACAGCAGTCATCAAGCCACTTTTAAAAAAGAACAATTGAGACAATGATGAACAATTACAGGCCGATATGAAATCTTCCTTTGTTAGGTCAAATGATAGACAAAGCTGTTTTTCAACACCTTAAAGGGGATATAATATAAAAAATCCACTTTTACAGTGTTTTTGAACATATATTTGGGTAACCTGAGTGTCTACTGACCCATAAAATGTGAAATAAACCCATCCAGTCCTTTGTTTGTGGTCTGCATAAGTCTTACAACACTGAGAAAAATGCTCTGTTTCAAATATGCTCTCCTTGTGATGTCACAGTGGGATTCTGGTAAAAAAGAAATCCCCGCCCCTTCCCTGGTATCTCCACCCATGGACTCCACCCCCAGCCTATCAAAACTTGTGCACAGGTCGGCCATTTTTATTCTCGCTACAGAGGAGTGATGTCTACCAGGAAACTCAGGGGGGGCTCATTGCATTTAAAGAGACACACCAAAACGGAGCGTTCTCAGAGAGCTGGTTTATACAGGGTCACAAACTTCCTCTGGTGCTTGATTCATGTTATATTTTGACCACAGCACAGATGTTTCATTTAGACCACAGGGGACTGTTTGAAAAGGTGGAGGAGGGGGATGATATGTCCTCTTTAACTTATTGATTTTGAACAACTGTTTGGATGTCTTCCATTCAGGTTCTTGACTGAATCACAGCCCTGAGACAGCTCTGGTTAAGGTCATGACATCCGTTTAAACAGACAGTGGCAGAAGCTCAGTCTTAGTTCTTCTTGGGTAACACTTTATATTAAGGTCCTTGTAATAAGCTGTAATTACTGTCAAATCCGCTATACAAGACGCACTTTTAATACCTATTTTTTAATCTATAAAGTTGGCTGTGTCTTACAGACGGTTGCGACCAATAAAGCAGCAGTCACCATCACACACTGCGCGCGACCTTACGATTAAAAATTCATCCCCATTCATTGAGATTTGACAGCTGATCGCACGCTGTGCTGGGCAATCCACTGAGCAACTTTTTCCAGGTCTTTGTCATAATTATTCAGAAAACGGTGGTTTATTGTTCCGTAAATAAACCTTGTGGAGTGACCAGCGGAGTCTGGCAGAGAGATCGCAGGCTAGGGTGTCTGTGCTTCTCAACTTTCCCTGCAGGCTGAGAGCTCGACTACCATACTGTAGCTAGTAGGAGTGCAAACACCACAAAGTGAAAACACACGGAACTAAAAGAGCGACCCACTGCACGTTGTTGACGTTACTGAACACGATAAAAATCGTCACACAGGAAGACAGTTTAAACTTTCTCTCTCTCTGAGAGACCTTCAAAAACAAGGTCCGTCTGATATGCTGGAATTTACGGTAATAGTTAATAAGCCACTTGTAGTGACCTATGGACCTATGGCCGTTACTCGGGATGCGCCTTGAGCATGCTACATTCAGGGGTGCTCAGGCAATGATGGATGCATTCAGGTGCGCTCAGAAACTGACTGCTGTCATTAAAAGAAACACATGAACATCATGATCCCTTTTAGTATCTGTGGCGGTGTCCAACTCCTGACTCCCCAAACATTAGAGATGACAGCCTTGGATTCCAGCAGAAAAAACAAGTAAATAAATGTTTACAGTCTTTATGTTAATGTTGAGCTCACAGAACATTAGTTATCATAGATCCTGTCTGATTTTTTTTCTTCAAGCTCTGCAGGCATGTCTACATGTGCATCTTATCACCTGCAGGTAACAGTAGACTTTTTATTATTTTTCGTATTGACTATATTTGTTCGTTTAGTTTATGAACGCTGGTTTGTTAGTTTTGTTTGACTTTTTATTAATTTGATTTTTTTGTGATATTGGATGCATGTCTCTGTACTCGACTGTTCAGATGCAGCGCTTTATCTGCTCAATGATCATGATAAACCGTTTCCTCCTCTCCAGGCGACGCAGTCCAAAAAAGGCCATCGTTGTGCACATAAGATGAGATAAGATAAGATAATCCTTTATTTATCCCACAATGGGGAAATTTACATTGTTACAGCAGCAAAGAGCAAAGATTGCAAACAAAAAGTGAACACAGTACAATTTAAATAAAAAAGAAAAATTAAGAAGGTGCAGCTAACAGGAGCGCTGCTCTGCCTCCACCTCAGCTTCCTGCTGTGCTGCTTCTGGGTGTGGCAGCTAAAGGGCGGGGAGGAGGAGGGCTGGGTCTGTGGTGGTCTGGGTTTGTTTTTACACTGGTCCCTGCTGGCCACCTTCACCTGGACCGCTCTGGAAGGATTCCACCTGTACCTCCTGCTGGTCCGAGTGTTTAACATCTACGTCAGGAGATACCTGCTCAAACTCAGCATGGTGGGATGGGGTGAGGGAAGAGTATGATGACGTTTATTTGAATGGTTTAAGAATAATTAAATTAATCGGTTTAATGTTGAGTTAACTGATGAATTTAGACAAAAATCAAGGAAACTTTGGTTAGTGTGAGTGCGCCCTAGAATAACAGGATTTGCAACATATTCCTGAACCACATGGCATTTGGGACTTTTCGTCGGCCATCTTGATTTTGAATACATTTTGCTACACAGCTGGCCAGTTAGATGACAGAGTATGGACTGACTTGCTAAAGTCCACAGGATTTGCTGATGTGAAACAAATTCATCACAACCTGTGCATTTAGCAGAAACCCACTTTTTTGACTTTTTTTTATATTTTAACACGAACGAGTCGCAGGTACAAACCCACTTTAGTCTCTGTGCAGCACTTTTCAATCCAAAGCCGCCACAATAATGATGACACCCTTACTAAACTCTGACCTTTAGAAGAAGATGGTTCTTGTAGACGTGTGATGTGAGACTCTTTGAAATATGCTTATCCTCCTTATATATCATTAAAGCCTCTTTTTCTCTCAATCAACAGATTCACCAACATCAATGTGGGGTGGGCTGGCAGTGTACGCGACGCCACCGTGCTCCGGAACTCGTCGCTGTTCGATCTGGCTGAGAGTGACAACCTTTTCCCACCAGTGAGGCGTTCTTGTTTGGTGCCTTACTTTCAGAGAAATCTTGAGGGTTTGTTTGAAATGATTAATTTGTTATCATGTTTACAAACCAGGACTCTACGTTGAAGGTGTGCCGGTGCCCGTGATGTTGTTGGGAGACCCTGCGTACCCTCTGCTCAGCTGGCTGATGAACAGTTACCCGGACGACGGGCATCTCACCGTCGAGCAGACGAACTTTAACTACAGACTGAATCATGCTCAGACGATGGTGGAGAGTACTTTAGGGCGGCTGAAGGGAAGATGGCGGTGTCTGATGAAGAAGATGGACGTCAGCACCTCGAGGGTCCCCACCGTCGTCAACAGCTGCTGTGTCTTGCACAACCTCTGCGCGTCACAAGGAGAAGCGTTTCTGGAGGAGTGGATGGAGGAGGTGGACGAGTCTGCAGAACCAGAAACTGAAGAAGTGCCTCAGGAGTCGGAAAAGCAGCCACAGACTGTTTGACGGGCACTCGCTACGTTTTTTTTACCCAGGACAGGAAGCCATCATTTTAGGGCGGTGATCCGGGGTAGAGGTGTTGCAAAGTCTCTGGGAGCAGATGGGGGGGACATGTGTGGATCAGAACTAATAAATACCCTGATACAAATGTGTTTATGTGTGATCAGTCTTTGATAACAACATTAGAAAGCCTAAAGCCTGACTTCACCCAAAGTCACACCTCTTTACCAGTCGGCCCCCTGGAGCCCTTCTCTGCCGTCAGCACGTCTTTGTACGTTCATTGGCTGAATCTTAATTTCCTCCCACAGCATGGGCCGTTCTAGACAGGGGCCAACGGGGGGCCAGTGCCCCTGTAACACTGAGCTGGCCACCCCTCCAATAGGAAGAGCCCCCCTCATAACACACACACAGAATTTGAGTCAACAACCGGACTCTTAATCTAGTATTAAATTCTGTTACTAAAACAAATATTTAATGATGTGCGCTATTATTTGGCATAATATATATTTATTAAAGCGATCATCTTTGTCTATTTTTCACCTGGGTTTAATTTCCCCCTCTGATGAAAAAACAACTGGTCCCAGTTTGGCCCCCTCAGTAAAAGTGGTCTACAACCGCCACTGTCCCAGAGCCCTTAATAAGCCACTTGTAGTGACTACTCTTGTCTCCATTCTTCCTGGCTTCCCCTAGGAAACCCGTGTTTTGCGTCACAATGCTTTGAACTATGGGCAATTCCCTCGCGCCAAATCTGCAGGTGCCCACCTGCGGACAGGGTGCATAAAAAGCTCAGAAAGTCAGCGAGAGATCACACACTTTATGGTCCGACAGCGGGACAGACCTGAACCCTCACAGACTTAGTGGGAACGCACATCAAAGTCAGTGAGTGTGTGAGGGTGGACAAAGACATTCAGCATTTTAGAATACTGTACAAAACCCGGAAGTTGGCATCCATGCAGGCTACTGAAATCCCCTTGTAGCTCCCTCAGATAACAACACAAATCACGAGGTTTTGATTAAAATACAAGGTTTATTTAGTACTCCAGACCAACCCGTGAGAACTGAGATTGAGAAAGGAGAGAGGAAATCAAAGAGTTTACATTTAGACAACGTAGATAACACACTTTCATACAAGCTAATTAGCATAACAATTCCCGCGTGTCATCGCTAATTTACATACATAAACAAAGCAATAAAACTCACACATACCTCGTAGGCTGCTTATTATCTAAGAGGGGCTAATCCCGGACCACTCTTCTTCTTCTTTACTCTCCTTAAGTTTATCTTTTTATGTGTATTAACTTCTTAAGTTTTATTCCGCTCTTCATCCTGTGTCATGTTTGTCAAGGTGTGTCGGCAAAACTGCTACGTGCGGAACAATCAATAATAATTAGTTCCGCCTCAATGACTGCAGAACGGAACTACAATAATAAAAGGTTGGACAAACAAAAACTAAACATGAGAGGCAGTTACACTCCCACCAAATTACACATGATTTTTTTCTACTTCTGACAAACATAATGCATTTTGAAACATTACCTTTAATACTAACTGTAAACTATGAACTAACTTTGTGCTAGCAGAGTGAGTGTTGTATAATGAAATATTCAGTCTGCTTCCAACAGTGTAACTGTCTTCTGAATAGGCCTCTCCAGGTAAACAGGTTTGCATATGCGCTTTCCTGTCCATCCAGAGTTGAGTTGCTGATAAGCAACTTGAGTCTTCTTATTTTTCCATCCTTTCCAGGGAACACTTCAACAACCTTTGCTAGCCTCTACTGGCTCCTTTGCGTAGCATCATCTTGCAGGAGAATAACATCATTGATTTTCGCATTTCTGCGGTCCTTGGTCCACTTCTGTCTCTGTTGAAGATTCAGGAGGTATTCTTTCTTCCAACGTGACCAGAAGTTGTTGGCTAAGAGTTGCACTCTGCGCCATCTTTTCCTGAGGTAGAGATCTTCCTTTACAAACTTCCCAGGAGGTGGAGAGATGATCGTCGACTTCATGGTAAGTATGTGGTTTGGTGTCAAGGGTTCTGGACTTGATGGATCAGTGAGATGGTCAGTGGTCAGAGGTCTGCTATTCACTACTGCCATGACTTCATACAGAAATGTTCGCAGTGAGGAGCAGTCAAGTTGTTTGGATGACTGTTCAAGAATGGACGTCAAGACACTTTTGATGGTGCGAATCTGCCTTTCCCAGACTCCACCCACATGACTTGAAGCTGGGGTGTTCAGAATGAACTCACATCCAAGTCCTTTAAGTTCCCTTTGATCCATCTCTTTCAATGCTTCCACAAAATTGCGTCTTGCACTGACAAAGTTCGTTCCCTGATCACTTCTTATCTGGCGGACAGTTCCATGAATGGCGATGAATGAACGTAGAGCATTTATGAAAGCATTAGTGCTTAAGTCATCAAGCATCTCAATGTGCACCGATCTGGAACACATTGGTCATCCAGGAAGGGACTTAACTTGTGTAGCTTGTTGGCTTTGTCTCTGTATTGCACCTCTTTGTGCCGCTGGAGGCACCGAATCTCTTGGGAGAGGGTGGTTTCTTGAACCATCTTAATTATAGTGATTTCTGCTTCTCTTCTCTCCTGTAAGCTAGTGGCTTCAGAAGACCTTGCCTCGAGACCCTTAGTCACCCTTGCCCATCGCTTGAGCCTCGCAATAGCTTTCACAGCTCAGTGACCTTACTTCCTTTGTCTTTGTTTCAAGAACATGAACTTTCTTGAGCTCTGGGTCACTGCTTGGAATCTCTCCCACCATGATTTCTTCGCTTGGTAGCTCTTTCTGCCAAAGAATGTTTGGACCTGTGAACCAGTTTGAAACTACAAGTTGCTCTGCTGAGAGCCCTCTTGAGGCGTGATCAGCTGGATTTTCCTCAGATGTCACGTACTTCCATTGTGAAGACTTTGTGCTTTGCTTGATACGTTCCACACGGTTTGCAACAAACACGTGAAATCTCCTCGCTTATTATTATTATTTATTATTGATGTATCCAAGAACGACTTTGGAATCAGTCCAAAAGAATTCTTGGTCACAGTCCATTTCCAGCTCCTTCTTGAGCATGTCACTGGTGCGGACAACTACCACTGCTGCTGATAGCTCCAGCCTTGGTATGGGTGTATGGGTAATCCGAGTGGGTCATACATTGAAGCAACTGTTGACAAGACTCCTCTTCGGGTAAGTGGATTTCCTTTGACGACTACTCTGAACTGGAACTCATCAGACTCCACACACCACTGTACACCGAGTGCTCTTTCCACATGTAGTTCACCCAATGCCATGTCAAGATTCTTTGCAGAATCTGCACACTCTTCTTTTGGAATCTTTGCCAAGACTTCTTTGCTGTTTGAGGTGAACTTTTGCAGTTGCAGTTTCCCAGTGCTGCAGAGCTCTCTTGCCTCCTTTGCTAGCTGGATTGCTTCACTTACAGATGCCACACTTGTCAAGCCATCATCAACGTAAAAGTTCTTCTGGATGAACTTGATAGTGTTTTCACTGAAGTGTCCTCGTCCTTCCGCAGCGAGGTGCTTGAGCCCGTAGTTTGCACAACCTGGTGAAGAGGCTGCACCGAACAGGTGGACTTTCATCCGGTAGATTAAAGGTTGGGCTTCAAGGTTTCCATCCTCCCACCACAGGAATCGTAGATAATCCTGGTCTTCTGCTTTCACATGGAACTGATGGAACATGCGTTCTATGTTGCACATGATTGCCACAAGGCTCTTCCTGAAACGACATAAGACTCCTACCAAGGTGTTTGTCAACAGGGGACCAGTTAGTAGATGGTCATTCAAGGACGTCTCTCGAAACCTTGCTGAGCAGTCAAAGACAACACGCATTTTCCCAGGCTTTTGTGGGTGATACACCCCTTGGTGTGGGATGAACCATGCTGGAGTGTTGCCAGCTTCTGTCTCTGAAACCTTTTCTGCATCGTCATGCGCTATGGTCTCGTCCTTCTTGTAGTCCTTGTAGTACTGTTCATTTCTTCTTAACTTTCTTTCCAGACATTTGAGGCGGTTGATGGCACAAACCTTGTTATCCGGTAAGTTTGGTCTTTCTTTCTTGAAAGGAAGTGGCATTTCAAAGTGGCCATCCTCTTTCAGTCTGATGCCACTTTCCATTGTTGATATGAATCGGAGATCCTCTTGAGAAATCTGATCATCATCTGAAGTCCTTTCAACAAAGTCAGACTCCAGCACCTTGATGATGTCTGTCGGTGTGGCTGCTTCCATGACCTGGGTTCTGCAGACATAGTGTACTTCACCTGTGAGATCTGAAAAAGACAGGAGACCTGGTATCACTTGCTTCACAATAACCTGGTGGCTTATTCCAATCTCATCTCCATAGTCAAGACATGGGTTTCCATAGCCAACTACACTCCAGCCTAAGTCTGTTCTCTGTGCGAAGGGCTGATTTTCTTCACCAGGTATAACTTGTCGTGGCAAGAGAGCTTGAGGACAGTTATATCCAATTAGTAGGCCAACATCACAACTTTGTTGAGGAGCAATCTCACCTGCGATGTGTTCAAGATGAGGCCATGCCCTTGCAGTCTCTGGAGTGGGAATGTGATCTCTGTTTGCAGGGTGAACTCTCTTGAGTAGGTCACTGGCAGACGAATTATTCTGTCTGAGTTAAATCCTCTCACATGTAAACCAGTCAATTTCCGGCTCGAGACAATTGTGTTTCTTGACGCCATTGTAGACAGCTTTAGTTGAACTGGTTCATTCCTTGTATTGAGAGCCCCTGCTGTGTCTTTAAGAATAAAGGTTGTGTCACTTTGTGTATCCAAGAGTGCGTACACAAGAACCTCACGATCTGGTTTGCTTATGGCTGAGACACACACAGGAATAATTGTGGATGTGTGTGTGTTCTTGACATCTTGAATGACTCTATTGGATGTTGCCTCACTCAATGTTGTTAGTACTCTATCTTGTGTACGATCCACCCACCTTTCTTTAGACCTGTAACTGTTTTTTGCTCTTTCAGGCCTGGTAGACATCCTTTCTTCTTTGGTGCGATTGTCATGGAGGTATTACAGATCTGCCTATTTTCACATTCTTTGGAGCGATGGCCAGACCTAAGGCATCCAAAGCACAACTTCTTCTCTTGAATGAACTTCACCCTCTCGGAAATGGCATCATTCATAAATTTATGACACTGGTGTAGACCATGACCTTTCTTCTCACAAAAGACACAACTTGTGACAACAGGTTTCTCATCTAAGTTTGTTGCCAACACTTTAGCTCCATGAACTCTATTCTTTGAAACCTTTAACTTCTCACTTTCACTTGGCTTTAGAGCATGTAGAGATGTGATTGGGTTACAGACGATTTTAGCTTCATGTGTGAGAAACTGGACAAACTCGCTGATGCTCGGGAACCTGTGACTTTGTTCTTGAACTTCAATGACCTTCCTATTCCATCTTGAGGTCAGCCAGTCTGGAAGGATTTTCTGGTTCTCGTTGCAGTCATTGAGTACTTCAAGACCTCTGATCTCAGACATAGCGGCTTCACAACTGCGAAGGAAGTCTGCAAGTTCCTGAAGTTCAACACTGCCTTTAGAAGTTATCTTGGGCCAACCATCAAGCTTGTCTCTGAAGGCCTTTGCTATGAGAAATGGATTGCCATATCTCTCTTCGAGTATAGTCCATGCTGCATAATAGGCTGATTCAGTGGCTAGCAGGAAGTAGCTCTCTATGGATTTCTTAGCAGCTCCACTCACATACTTTTGTAGATAATATATCTTTTCTTCAGATGGAATGTTTTTCCTGTCAATGAGTGTCTGAAATGACACCCTCCAGCCATTGAATTTTAGTGGATCACCAGTGAAAGTTGAAGGTTCAGGTATTGGAAGGCGACTTGCACTGATGGACTCTGCAAGCGCTCTGACGAGCACTGCTGTGCTGTCTTCTTGTTTTAGGTGGGTCACAGATTTTGGTGGAGAGTGGCAGCGCAATGGACTTTCATGCTTGACACCCTCTCTCCTTTGGTATGATGAGTTGACGAAGCTCACTCTTGTCTTCATCAGAGCATTCACTTTGTTCATAAACTTGTTGTCGCGCCTTAGCAGCCTTCAACTTCTTAATTGTCTCTAACCTTTCTAATTGTCTCCGTTTGGCTTCTACAACTCTTCGTCTCTCTGCAGCTTCAGCTTCAAGTGTTTGGAGCTCTTCAATCTGACGTTCTTGCTCTAGCAAAACTTCTAAGGTGGCCTCATTTGCAGCAACTTCTGCAGCGGCTTCTTGTCTGTTAGCAGAAGATATGCTTGAATGTCTGGATATAATCTTTGAGCTGCAGAGGGATTGAACTGAAGACTTTGAGCGGTGAGATGGGATGCTTATTTTGTCTGAGGCTGTAGACTTCACAATAGACTCTGTCTCCTTACCATCTTGTTCTTTGTCCTTTCTTGTATCCAGTCTTGCAGTGTCAATGATTGACCTGGTTACTGCTTCGCACGTGTCAATCCTGCGTCGTACGTCATGATCAGGAATGTGGATTTCTCTTAGTTCTTCATAAACAGTGGTCAGATCCTTTGAGGCATTTTCTACCTTTGTGGCATGTTCTTGAAGCAGGCTGGAAGAGCATGACACACGTATTGCTTGTTTGGCATCCTTAGCAATAGCCTTCCACTTCTCATAGCTCACACTGAAACGATGTGCAGATCTTCTTATTTGCTCATCGCGCAGTTCTTGGCCCTTTTCCGTTAACTTCCGAACTCTTTGGCTTTTTCGTGAAATTAGTGAGGTAGTGGGGTTATCAGCTTCTTCGTTTTCCAACGCCTGTGGTTGCATGTCTTCTTCAACCTCTTGTTTGCCATGGCAAGACTCAAACTGACATTTTCCTTAGTTTAAGGTTAGTTTAAATTTAACCTGTTTCTTTGCTGAATAGCTACTTAATTTAGTTTAAATGTAGCTTAAGCTTTGATGAGTTGTAAACCCTTTTTATGGTTTTAAGTAATGCTATTTTACCTATCTTTGTAGTCTAATGTCAATTTGACTTACCTCACTACAAGTGATAACTTAGCAGAAATATTAACTCTTAAATCACTCTTATTTGAACTTCTATCAGACACTTTTAGGTATTTACCTTTAAATGCACAAATTACTTATTCGGCATAACTCTTAGCAATACTGGCTCTTAATGAATATCTACAGCACACTTATCTCTACCTTTGTGGCTAGTTCTTGAAGCAGGCTGGAACACTTCCATATCCGGCGCCGCTCTGGGTGGCCGCTTGTTACGGCAGCTCCGACCCCCCTCCTTATTGTTTTTTAGTTTATTTTGTTAATATTGACTTTTTGTTGCTGTAACTTCGCGAGTAACTCCAACTCAAAACAACAAACATGGATATTCTTCTTCTTTTAGAGTATTGGTGCTGTTTTTCTTTCTCTGTGGACTCCTTAAAACTTCCTCAGGAGACCCATTTAGTCACGGCTCCATTGTTTACACCCGTGAACAGCTGATTGCGCTGTGCCGACCTCGGTTACATTCAGCCGAAAGACCGGACATCCCCGCAGAACTACGGAAGAAGAGAAGGGGATGCAGAGCCGGAGTGAAGTGTCGGGAAAAGAAAAGACGGTACAAACCATCAGTGCCGTCTTTAATTATGGGGAACGTAAGATCTCTCCCTAATAAGATGGAGGAGCTGACGGCGCTCACCGGCTTCAGGAGTGTAGCATCATGCAGTTCACGGAGACATGGCTGAATGAACTCACTCCGGACACGCTCATAACTTTGGACGGCTTTCACCTCGTCAGAGCGGACCAGAGCGCGAGGGAGAGCGGTAAGAAGAAAGGCGGGGGAATAGCGATGTATGTGAATGAGAGGTGGTGTAACTCTGGGCACATCACCGTTAAAGAACAGCGCTGCATGAAGGATGTGGAGCTGCTGGCTGTAGGCATTCGGCCATATTACCTGCCGAGGGAGTTTTCACACGTGATCGCGGTGACTGTTTACATCCCCCCCTCGGCAGACGCTGCTGCAGCCTGTGAACTCATCCACAGTGTAGTGTCTCAGCTACAGACATCACACCCCCAGTCTCTTATTCTCATACAGATCATCACCCCTCCCCCCACTGGGCCGCTCAGACCACAACCTGGTCAGACTGCAGCCCATTTACATACCTATGGTAAAAAACAACCCCCCACAACCAGGTATGTGAAGAAGTGGTCTAAGGAGGCCACTGAGGCGCTCCAGGACTGCTTTGACACCACTGACTGGGAGGTGCTGAGCAGCCCACATGGGGAGGACATCGACGGTTTAAATCTGGATCCTCTGCAGTTCGCCTATCAGCCGAACATCGGGGTGGATGACGCCGTCATCTACCTGCTGCAGAGATCCTGAACTCACCTGGAGAACACCGGCAGCACTGTGAGGGTCATGTTCTTTGACTTCTCCAGTGCCTTCAACACCATCCAGCCTGCACTGCTCAGGGGGAAGCTAGAGAGGGCAGGAGTGGACTGTCACCTGGCTACATCGGACTACCTCACCAACAGACCACAGTACGTGAGGCTTCAGGACTGTGAGTCTGACATGGTGGTCTGCAGTACAGGGGCCCCGCAGGGGACAGTTCTCTCCCCTTTTCTCTTCACCCTGTACACCTCAGACTTCTGTTACAACTCTGGGAGCTGCCACCTGCAGAAGTTCTCCGATGACACATCCATCGTGGGGTGTGTGTCTAAGGGGAGCGAGCAGGAGTACAGGCAGGTCATCATGGACTTTGTCGACTGGAGTGAACCACCTTCAGCTCAACGCCAGCAAGACAAAGGAGATGGTGATTGACTTCCGCAGGAAGTCACCCCAGACTGCACCGGTGAACATCCAGGGCTTGGACATCGAGAGGGTGGAGACGTACAAATACCTGGGTGTTCACCTCAACAACAAACTGGACTGGTCACACAACACCGACCTCCTGTACAAAAAGGGTCAATGTCGACTTCACCTGCTGAGACGACTGAGGTCCTTTGGAGTGTGCAGGACTCTGCTATGGACTTTTTATGACACTGTGGTGGCGTCTGCACTTTTCTATGCAGTGGTCTGCTGGGGAGGAGGGAGCACAGAGAGAGACAGGAAGAGACTGAACAGACTGGTCAGGAGGGCCAGTTCTGTCTCGGACTGTCCTCTGGATTCTGTAGAGGAGGACATTAGTGAAGCTGACATCCATCATGGACAACCCCTCTCACCCCCTGCATGACACTGTGGGGGCCCTGAGCAGCTCCTTCAGCAGCAGACTGAGACACCCACCCCGCAAGACAGAGCGCTACCGCAGGTCGTTCATCCCATCTGCCGTCAGACTGTTTAATCAGACTCTTTAACAGAATCACCACCTCATGACTCATTTCAATAATGCTACACACTGTGTGTTTTTTTAATAACAATAACTCTTTCCAATGTAGTTACTGTGTAATTATCCATTATTGTATTTATTTTTAAATTTTTTATTTAACTGATGTAAATATGTTTGATTTGATTTTTAACTTCTATTTTTATTTTTAATAATTATATTCCTGTCCCCTGTTTTCTGGAGCTGCTGTAATGCACGGGGGATCAATAAAGTTTATCTTTATCTTTATCTATAAACAATGTCAATATCAAACAACCTTAATAAACTTCCATTAGAACAGGCTGTTTATGAAAATAAAACGTCTCAGTCTCTTCTGCTGACAACTCTCTTAGCTGCAGCTCAACTCGCAGTAGGGCACCTCAACCTTTCTGTGTGGACGGCGGTAGCTTGGCTGCTCTCCATAAATGGCTCCTCCCACCAATGGATCGCTGCACTACGGTCTTCTCCTCGTCTACTCATGCAGAGCAGTCGAGTTCTCACTGTAGCACCCTCAGATAACAACACGAATCACAAGGTCTTGATTAAAATACAAGGTTTATTTAGTCCTCCAGACCAACCCATGAGAACTGAGATTGAGAAAGGAGAGAGGAAATCAAAGAGTTTACATTTAGACAACGTAGATAACAGACTTTCATACAAGCTAATTAGCATAATAATTCCCATGTGTCATCGCTAATTTACATAAACAAAGCAATAAAACTCACACATACCTCGTAGACTACTTATTATCTAAGAGGGGCTAATCCTGGACCGCTCTTCTTCTTTACTCTCCTTAAGTTTATCTTTTTATGTGTGTTAACTTCTTAAGTTTTATTCCGCTCTTCATCCTGTGTCACGTCTATCAAGGTGCGTCGGCAAAACTGCTACGTGCGGAACAATCAATAACAATTAGTTCCGCCTCAATGACTGCAGAACGGAACTACAATAATAAAAGGATGGACAAACAAAAACTAAACATGAGAGGCAGTTACAGCCACAGCTCACCATGTAGAGGGTGAGAGGAGTTATCCAGGATGGATAAGATTTTGTCCTTCATCCTCCTCTCAGCCACTGACTCCAAAGTGTCCAGATCAAGACCCACTACAGAGCGGGCCTTCCTCACCAGCTTGTTCAGCCTGTTTGCCTCACCAGTCTTGATGCCACCCCACCAGCACACCACAGCAAAGAAGAGGGCGCTGGCCACCACAGACTGGTAGAAGGTCTTCAGGAGTCTGTTGCAGACACTGAACGATCCGAGTCTCCTCAGGAAGAACATCCTGCTCTGTCCCTTCCTGAAGAGGGCGTGAGAGTTGTGAGACCAGTCCAGTTTATTGTTGATGTGGACCCCAAGGTACTTGTATGAGTCCACCCTCTCCACTTCCTCCCCCTGGATGATGACTGGGGCAGGGGGCCTCTTCTTCTTCCGGTAGTCCACTACCACCTCCTTTGTTTTGCTGATGTTGAGCTTCAGGTGGTTGCTTTCACACCATGTGACGAAGCTCTCTAACAGTCCTCTGTACTCCTTCTCGTCGTCATCAGTGATGCACCCAACAATGGAGGAGTCGTCGGAAAACTTTTGGAGGTGGCAGGAACTAGAGTTCAACCTGAAGTCCGACGTGAAGAGAGTGAAGAGAAAAGGCGCCAGAACAGTTCCTTGAGGTACTCCTGTGTTGCCCATCACTACATCAGAGACACAGCCTTCAAAGTCCTTGTGTTGGCCACCTCTGCACTCTTAATTAATCCTGTGCATGTTCAGGTGTCATTGAGATTTTCTTTATTTTGTATTCTGACTGCAGGATTCTTATTAAGGGTTAAAGGTTTTCAGTTAAATAAACCTGGACCTGATCTGACTGTGGTCGCTCTGCATCAGGATCTGCCGAGTTCCTTTTCTTTACCAAAGAGACTTTAGGCACTCGACACAAAATAACACAAGTAGATGAAAGTCTTTCTCACTCTACATCAGTTTATTTATTACAAGGTTACACGTGAGCTGTCTGAAGAACTTCTGCTACCCAACACAGAGGCATCCAAGGAAACAGAGTGACAGAAAGAAGAGAAGATATCAGGAGAGAAGAAGAATCCTTACACTGTAACTGTTTCATATAAACACTTTAAATTCAAACGTCATAGCTGATCCCAACTTACTGGTTCATATGTCAGCAACAAAACATCAATGTCAAAAAAGTAGAGACAGATTTATGTCTTTTATCTCTTTCTTGTCTTATTTACACATTAGTGATGTTAAGTTGGAATTCTTTGGATCAGTTTTACCATTGCACAGGATGAGCATTTCTCTCCTGTATGAACTAACATGTGTGTGGTCAGATGTTGTCTTACGGTAAAGCTTTTACTGCAAACAGAGCAGCTGAAGGGTTTCTCTCCTGTATGAACTAACATGTGTGTGGTCAGATGTTGTCTTTGGGTAAAGCTTTTACTGCAAACAGAGCAGCTGAAGGCTTTCTCTCCTGTATGAACTAACGTGTCTGGTCAGAGACTCTTTCCGGTTAAACCTTTTACCACACTCAGAGCAGCTGAAGGGTTTCTCTCCTGTATGAACTAACATGTGTTTTGTCAGACTACCTCTTACGGTAAAGCTTTTACTGCAAACAGAGCAGCTGAAGGCTTTCTCTCCTGTATGAACTAACATGTGTGTGGTCAGAGTCCCTTTCCGGTTAAACCTTTTACCACACTCAGAGCAACTGAAGTGTTTCTCTCCTGTATGAACTAACATGTGTTTTGTCAGATTTCCTCTTCGGGTAAAGCGTTTACTGCAAACAGAGCAGCTGAAGGCTTTCTCTCCTGTATGAACTAACATGTGTGTGGTCAGACTTTGTCTAAGAGTAAAGCTTTTACTGCAAACAGAGCAGCTGAAGGGTTTCTCTCCTGTATGAACTAACATGTGTGCGGTCAGATGTTGTCTTTGGGTAAAGCTTTTACTGCAAACAGAGCAGCTGAAGGCTTTCTCTCCTGTATGAACTAACATGTGTGTGGTCAGATGTTGTCTACGGGTAAAGCTTTTACTGCAAACAGAGCAGCTGAAGGGTTTCTCTCCTGTATGAACTAACATGTGTGCGGTCAGATTTCCTCTTCGGGTAAAGCTTTTACTGCAAACAGAGCAGCTGAAGGCTTTCTCTCCTGTATGAACTAACATGTGTGTGGTCAAATGTTCTCTTAGGGTAAAGCTTTTACTGCAAACGGAGCAACTCAAGGGTTTCTCTCCTGTATGAACTAACATGTGTGTGGTCAGATGTGGTCTTTGGTTAAAACTTTTACTGCAAACAGAGCAGCTGAAGGGCTTCTCTCCTGTATGAACTAACATGTGTCTGGTCAGATTTTGTCTTAGGGTAAAGCTTTTACTGCAAACAGAGCAGCTGAAGGCTTTCTCTCCTGTATGAACTAACATGTGTGTGGTCAGATTTCCTCTTCGGGTAAAGCTTTTACTGCAAACAGAGCAGCTGAAGGCTTTCTCTCCTGTATGAACTAACATGTGTGTGGTCAAATGTTCTCTTAGGGTAAAGCTTTTACTGCAAACGGAGCAGCTCAAGGGTTTCTCTCCTGTATGAACTAACATGTGTCTGGTCAGAGTCCCTTTCTGGTTAAATCTTTTACCACACTCCGAGCAGCTGTGTGGTCTCTTACCAGTCTTTAGTTTCTTATTTTTCAAGTTTAATTCTGACAGATCTTCTCTTGTCTCTTCCCAATCATCACTGTCATCAGTCTCAGGTTCACCAGAGTCTTCAGTCTCGACCTCAGTCTCTGGTTGTAAACGTCTCTCTGGATCTGAGTCTCTCTCTGGTTCTGCTCCTCCACAGTCCTCTCCATCAACTCCTGTTTCCATCTGTTCAGTTTGTCTCTGATGAAGCTGTGAGGACTGAGGTTTCTCTTCATCATCTTCACTCTTCACAGAGACAGGAGTGAAGGGGAACTTGGCGGTATCAGCCTCCTCCAGTCCTTGAAGCTGTTCTTCCTCCTGACTGATCCACAGTTCCTCATGTTCTTCTTTAATGTGTTGGGGCTTAGTGTCCTCCTGGTCCAGAATGTGGCTCCACTCCTGCTGCTCAGGTGGAAGCTCTTCTTTACTCACCAACAGCTGCTGGACATCTGCAGGACACAGTAAACAAACATTAACGGTACTTAAACTGCTTTTTAAATATTAATAAGGGCTGTCAAATGATTTCATTTTTAAAGGCTGAAAATCAATAGTTCACTAGAATTGATCACATTTTAATCATGTTTGGAATTCACTCATTTTGCATTTAAAAAACATTTTTAATGCTTTTATTTTGTAATGCCTTAAGCTTAGGTTACTTTACTTCCTTTTTGGATACAAACCTACCTTTATTTTGAATGAAAATAAGGAACTTGTCTAAGGCTGTGAAGATTGAGATTTCTCATCATCATCATTAAGTCCTGGAGAGCGGGCAGCCAAGGTTTGAATCTGATCTGTGGCTCTTTTCCAAAACGGCGAATATGATCAGACAGTATGTTGAACAGAAAGGCTGGCGTTATGTAAATGAGCCATGTGCTGCTGATCACTTCCTGATTATGTGAGATACTACCTCTTCACACACCAAAGTGCTGAGCGAGCTCAATCTTTAGGAAAGAATAAGATGTGTCCAACAGAGAGTTTTTTTTGCAATTAAATTGCAGAAGCAAGCGGAAATTGCAACAATTAGTTGCATTTTTTTATATATAAAAAATCGAGACTGGGTTCACGATACGATTCTTTCACGATTTATTTTACAAATTGAGACTGAAGAAACATTTTGATATAACTGAAAATGATTCCTTTAATTTATTCATGAAAACACCATGGGGGGGGGGGGGGGGGGGGGGGGGGCACAGACCCTTAAAGGGATCATGCTGTTCATGTGTTTCTTTGAATGACAGCAGTCAAAACAATTATTTCAACTTGTAACGGTCTGTCTAGTTTAGTTTTTGTTCCTGCAACTCCCTTTTCTGAGCGCACCTGAATGCATCTCTCATTGTCTGAGTACCCCTGAATGCACCTCTCATTGTCTGAGCACCGATGAATGCATCTCTCATTGTCTGAGCACCCCTGAATGCAGCATGGTCACAGCGCATCTCCTGAGTAACGGCAGAGAGAGAGACACGCCCAGAAAAGTCTGAAGTAAGCTAAGCGGCCTACTTGATTTTCTGATGGTTCTTAAGGACTTTTTATTATTGTGCACACCCAGGCCTCCGCTGGTGAAAGTGTGCTCACCTGTGTGTGTGTGTACAGTGTAGTGTCTCAGCTACAGACATCACACCCCCAGTCTCTTATTCTCATCTCAGGAGACTTTAATCACGCTTCCCTGTCTGCCACTCTCCCTACTTTCACTCAGTATGTTGACTGCCATACCAGGGACAATAAAACTTTGGACTTACTGTATGCAAACACCAAGGATGCATACAGATCATCACCCCTCCCCCCACTGGGCTGCTCAGACCACAACCTGGTGAGACTGCAGCTCATTTACATACCTATGGTGAAAAAACAACCCCCCACAACCAGGTATGTGAAGAAGTGGTCTAAGGAGGCCACTGAGGCGCTGCAGGACTGCTTCGACACCACTGACTGGGAGGTGCTGAGCAGCCCACATGGGGAGGACATTAACGGTTTAACCCACTGTATCACAGATTACAGAAACTTCTGTGTTGAGAACACTGTACCCACCAAAAAAATACAGTGTTTCTGATGAATCTGAACTGAATCTGTTCTTCAATAGATTTGATTCTGCTCCCAACCCCACCCCCACCCACCAGAGCGCAGACCAGCCCGCTTCTCAGACACTCCATCTGAGTACCCTGATTACCCTGCCACCCCCCTCAACAGCCCTCTTCTCAGACACTCCATCTGAGTACCCTGAGTACCCTGCCACCCCCCTCAAACTAAACTTGAAACAGCATTATGCTCGGACCAATTTAAAAAGTATGTGTGTTTCCATTTGTGGGGTGGTTTTGTGGAATGGTCTTGACAAAACGATTAAACAAAGTATGAATATAATGCAATTTTAAAAAATGTACAAAAGATATATCTTTGAAAAGTACAGAAATGAGGAAGGAGAATGTAAATCTCACAGCTGTTAATGGCGCCTGTTCATTTTGTTCTTTTTTTTGGTTCGTTTTTGTTTTGTTCTGTTTTTCTTAATAGCTCGATTGGAGTATTTTTTTGTATTGTCTGTTTAATTTATTTTATTGGATTTTGCATTTGTTAATGATGAAGAATGGGGGTAGGACTTGACAAGCCTAGGCTTCTTCATATCCCTTTTCGAACGAGTCAAACGTGTATTATATTGAAATTGGCTGTTTATTTTATTTTATACAGATTTTTATTTTTTTCCATTTGTTTATTAATTTTCATCTATTTTTTAATCGTTCGAAATAAATAAGAAATAAATAAACCTGAGTCTGAGACTGGAGAGGGTCCCGACTCTGGAATATGTGTGTGTGTGTGTGTGTGTGTGTGTGTATATGTGTGTGTGTGTGTGCATCGTGCGCGACACAGAGAGCAGAGGAGAATTGTAAACGACCATGTAGAGACAGAAATGACATGATGCCGTCGTGTAAATAAGATAGAATAAACTATCGTTTCTGAAGTGGAGGCTGGCTTGACCGCAGTCTTATGCAGAGGGTGGCCTGAAGTTTGTGTGCCCAAAGATACAACTGAATAGCATATTGTTAACGTTTCTAAAACGTATCTCCAATAACCAGATCCGTTGCTGGATTCAATAGGTGAAGACTTAAAGAGTCTTTTAGTCCAGTAAACTCAATGATGTTGTTAGCAGGAGCTAGCTGCAGCTAACACTGTGCTGTGTGCGTCTGTGGAAGTTAGCTAAAGGCTCTGCTATCTGAAACATGAGCAGGAAACACGTTTCCAGCAGTGGAAAGAAAACCAACCTGTTCTCTGTAGCTTGATTTCAGGAGTTAAAATCACATCCAGCAGTTTTCTTTGTCGGTGGAGCTCCTCTTCGTATCCACTTGTTGTTCTTTCTTCTGTTATATCTCTGATAACCGCAGCGAGCAGCCGTCGACTGAATAACTCTTTAAGATCCTTAAACCCGGCCATCTTACACACATCCAAGAGTCACAGAGGGAAAACTCAACTCAGCGCTGACGTCTTTACAACTTTACTCTGATCATCTACTGTTACGTTAGCACCCTAACGATCATTAATAAAGACACGGAGAATCACGTGTATGCTCAGCAGGAACGTTTACTCACAACTTGTGTTACACACTCAATGGTCCGGGTGGAAACAGCCCGCTTTGTTCCCTTTACAGAACACCTCCCCTCCCTTTAACTTGCATTGTAACCACGCGGTTGACCTTTTTTCCGCCACCATATTGCTGTATTTAAAACTCTGAAAACCTATCTTTGGCTGTTTATCCTCATTCACCTCATTGAATAGTGTATGTAATACAGATTATGTCCAATGGGTGGCGCTGCTGTACATAATTATCATTGTCTTAAAACTGTGGAAAATACCGGGAGTGACTCTGCACTGCACAGCTCCTCAGAAATCTCACAGAATAAGAGCAAATGTCCGGGTAAAAAAAAAATATATTTTCACATATCATTTATAGACCCTCTAACAATCATATTTTAGTTGAAGGAAATAAATTTGACAACAAAATATATATCTACGATTCCTCAGAAAACAACCGCTCGGTTGAGTTGCCAGTCTACGCAAACGGCCTGGCTCAAGTCACTAATTTCTTATTTTGTTCACCTTTTCTAACCATTGCTACTCATTAAATGTATTAAATAAATTATAGGTTATTTTAACAAGTTCTTCTCTCTGTGATGTTTACATCTAACTAAACATTTTGTTGCAGAAATGAAAGAAATCCATTCATGTCCAAAGTAACCCTAAACAGTCAACCAGCTGGTTGACCTGCATATCTGCTTCCTGATTGGGTAATCCGAAAAATATAACCTGAAATGTTGCTTAATGAAGAGGCAGGAACACAATTTTACCAACAAACATTTTTTTGCAAATAGATTTCTTAGTGTGGAAGTCAAAGGGTTAAGTAAGCATCCCCACCTGTGACATTTTCCAACACTCACAGAGGTAGGATAGGATAGGATAATACTTTATTGATCCCCAGAGGGGAAATTCAGGCGTTGCAGCAGCACAGACAAGCAAACTCAAAATACACATTAAACAGAATAGATAAGATAAATAAAAATAAAAACAGGGGGTATATACAAGTACAAAATGAATAATGAAGTTAACTATGCAGGGAATTGAGACAGTATTTGCAGAGAATGACAAGATAAAGTGACAAGTGATGATTAAAGTGACTTGGTATGATAAATAGCAGCAAGTAATGTAAACAGCAGAGAAGAGAGGCAGTGTTGTACCACAGTAATACAGAGTGCAGTTATATAATATAATGTAGTATAATATAATATAGAATAGAATATAGAATAGAATTACTTTATTGATCCCAAACTGGGAAATTGTGGCGTTACAGCAGCAGGTTATCCAACACACAATATGAGTAAAAAACAAACAAACACAATGTTAGCAAATCTAAACACAATATAATATTAACTACAAAGTAAATAAGTACTAAAAGATATAAAAAAAATAAGAACGTGAATATGTACAACCAGGATTTAACTAAGCATTACTAGTCTTAAATAGGAAGATTAAATATGGAAGATTGAATGTAAATGTGCAAAAACAGAGTTGGAAATGGACAGTATTGACATAAATTAAAGTGCATGAGTGTAGACGTATTATAAGCAGAAACTATACAATATAGCGGCGAGTAGACAGCCAAATGAAGTGAACATGAGTGCAGGGATAATTTGTAAATTTAACATGTGCAGAACAGATGACAGTATGGAGAGACAGATATTATCATGATGACAGTTCTCTGCTCGCATGAGGTGAGCTGTTGTACAGAGTTAGGCCTTCGGTAAGAAAGATTTCTTGTATCTGTCCTTGTGACAGCGGAGTTGGATCAGTCTGTTGGAGAAGCTGCTCCGCTGTTTGTCCAGTAGGGTGTGCAGAGGGTGATCAGGATTATCCATAATGGATAACAGTTTGTTAAGAGTCCTACTCTCTGTCACCACTACAAAAGAGTCCAGCTTGCAGCCTATCACAGAGCAGGCCTTCTTAATGAGTTTGTCTAGTCTTTTAGTGTCACCAACTCCAATGCTGCTCCCCCAGCAGACCACAGCAGAGAACAGTGCACTGGCCACAACAGACTGATAGAAGATCTCCAACATCTTGCTGCACACGTTGAAGGATCTCAGCTTCCTCAGAAAGTAGAGTCGGCTCATCCCCTTCTTGTACGCAGCCTGAGTGTTGGTCTTCCAGTTCAGTTTGTTGTCTATGTTGACACCCAGGTACTTGTACTCCTCCACCACAGACACATCCTCTCCCAGGATGCACAGCGGTGGTGGCTCTGTCCTCTTCCTTCTGAAGTCAATCACCATCTCCCTGGTCTTATCCATGTTCAGAATCAGGTGATTTCTTCCTGTCCACTCCACAAAGTTATCCACCAGCTCTCTGTACTCCCCCTCTTGCCCATCACTTATACACCCCGCCACCGCAGAGTCATCAGAAAACTTCTGCAAGTGGCATGACCTGGAGTTGTACTGAAAGTCAGAGGTGTACAAGGTGAAAAGGAAAGGAGACAGCACAGTCCCCTGTGGAGCTCCTGTACTACTCTCCACCATTCCAGACTGAACACTGCCAAGTCGGACAAACTGTGGTCTGTCTGTCAGGTAGTCAGTAATCCAGGAGGTGATGGACGAGTCCACACCCATCAACTGCAGCTTCTCTTCCAGCAGTTGTGGCTGGATGGTATTGAATGCACTGGAGAAATCAAAAAAGGTGATTCTCACAGTGCAGCCTTTTCCCTCCAGATGTGAGTGAGCACGCTGCAGCAGGTAGATGATGGCATCGTCCACTCCCAGGTGTGGCTGGTAGGTAAATTGTAGAGGGTCAAGGGATGGTTTCACCTCCGGCCTGAGGTGGGTCAAAACGAGCCTCTCCAACACTTTCATCACATGAGATGTGAGAGCCACTGGTCGATAGTCCTTGAGATCAGATGGTGTCGTCTTCTTTGGGACCGGGACCAAGCAGGACGTTTTCCACAGCACCGGCATCCTCTCCTGGCTCAGACTCAGGTTGAAGAGGTGTTGCAGAATCTCAGACAGCTGGCTGGCACAGGTCTTCAGAACCCTTGGGCTGATGCTGTCCGGGCCTGGAGCCTTGCTAATGTTAAGTTTCTCCAGCTGTCTCTTCACCTGGCCAGTTGTTAGAGTCAGGGGGGGGGGATGGAGCAATTCACCTCAGAGGGGGAAGTGCACTCCTGTGGTGCGGGGCCAGAGTCCAAAGAGTTCACCATGGGGGGTTGGGGGGGAGGGAGAAAATACAAAGGGAGGCTGTAAGGTGTGAAGTACAGGGGTGTTGTTTGAGGTGGGTTGGGGGAGGGAGAAAATACAAGGGGGGGGCAGGGAGGTGTGAAGCACAGGGGTGTTGTTTGAGGTGGGAGAGGCAGATGAAGGCTGTGCACTAAACCTATTGAAGAACAGGTTTAGCTCATTCACCCTCTCCAGGCTGCCAGAATGTTGTCTTTCTCTCCCTTTGAAACCAGTGATTTCCCTCATTCCAGTCCACACATCCCTCACGTTGTTCTGATGGAGTTTGGCCTCCAGCTTTCTCCTGTATGAGTCCTTGCACACCCTCAGCTTTTCCCTCAGATCGTGCTGTATCCTTTTCAGCTCCTCCCTGTTTCCAGACCTGAAGGCTTGTTTCTTTTTGTTGAGAAGGGCTTTCAGGTCACTGGTGATCCAGGGTTTGTTGTTAGGAAAACAGCGTACAGTCCGGGCCGGTAAAGCAGTGTTTTCACAGAATTTAATGTATTCTCCTAACAGTCCTTGTGGTCACAGGCTGTCTTTGGACCAGGGGGATATACTCTGGTGTCAGTAGGACCAGGTTGTGGTCTGATCTGCCCAGGGGGGGAAGGGCAGTGGTACTGTATGCTTCCTTAACGTTAGCATACAGAAGGTCCAGTGTTTTATTTTCTCTAGTTGGACAGTTAACATATTCATGAAAAGTGGGTAGTGTTTTGTCCATTTTTATAATAATAATTTATACTTTATTGATCCTGCGAGGGGAAATTTGTTTTTACACTCTGTCTAGTTAACATGCTACACAAACATAGGCCAAAATACACACACATGCACAAACAGGATCCTATGGACATGCACTAATGGAGAGGTCTCAGAGTGAGGGGGCTGCCCATGGTGGGCACTCCTGGGCTGGTGGGGGGTTGGGTGCCTTGCTCGGGGGCACCTCAGCGGTGCACTGGCACCTCTCCAGCTACCAGACTATTTCTGGACTTGGTCCGTGCCGGGACTTGAACCAGCAACCCTCCGATTCCCAACCCAAGTCCCTACAGACTGAGCTACTGCCACCCATTTACATGATTAAAGTCCCCGGTAATGGCTACAAAAGCATTTGGATGCTTAGTTTGAAGCTGTGAAACAGTAGAGTGAATGGCATCACTCGCAGACTCGGCATCAGCTGACGGTGGGATGTAAACAGCTATAACAATGGCATACGTGAATTCCTTGGGCAGGTAATATGGGCGCATTCCAACAGCTAACAGTTCAATGTCCAGGCTGTAGAGACGTTCCTTCACACTAACATGGCCAGGATTACACCATCTCTCACTCACATACAGTGCAATCCCTCCACCTTTCTTCTTACTGCTCTTAATAAAACACAGAGTTCAGACCAGGAGGCAGAGCTGCAGTCTTACACACTTCTCTGCGCCTCCCTTAGATCTGTTTCCCAGTCACTATAGCTGTAATTCTTAATCGAATTGTAGTTATACTATAGGTACTGTGTCTGTCCCCCGGTCCAGACCCGTTTTTATAAGTCATCCAAACGTAGAAAAAAAAAGCATAAATCGTTAAAATCTCATTAGAATCAAAACTACGAATACGATTTTGCTAAAAAATCAGAAAATTCACTGCAGACTTTTGAACATTAGGTCCTTAGCATCCAAATCTCTTTTAGTGAACGATCTGATATCAGATCAGCATATTGATTTACTTTGTTTGACTGAAACCTGGCTGTGTCGAGATGAATATGTTAGTTTAAATGAATCCACTCCTCCCAGTCATTTTAGTACTCATATACCTTGAGACACTGGACGAGGTGGTGGAGTAGCAGCTATTTTTAATTCCAGTCTTTTAGTTAACCCTCGACCAAAGCTGAATTTTTCTTCTTTTGAAAGCCTTGTTCTTAGTCTTTCACATCCAGTCTCAAGAACCTTTCAGCCAGTTCTAGTTGTTGTAGTTTACCGCCCTCCTGGCCCATATTCTGAGTTTCTATCTGAATTTGCAGAATTTTTATCAGATTTAGTCTTTAGCAGTGATAGAATAATTGTTGTAAGTGACTTCAATATCCATGTGAATGTTGATAATGATAGCCTTAGCACAGCTTTCATGTCATTATTAGACTCTATTGGTTTCACCCAGGGTGTAAACGAACCTACCCATCATTTTAACCACACCCTGGATCTTGTTTTGGCTTATGGCATTGAAATCCAAAACCTTACAGTTTTCCTAGAAAATCCTCTTCTATCAGACCATTTCCTTATTACTTTCGACTTTGTCCTACCAGAATTATCTCTGCTTAATAAAAATGTGCTCTCTAGAAGTCTATCTGATAGTGCTGTAGCTAGATTTAAGGAAGCTATTTCAGCTGCTTTTGATTCAGTACCGTGTTTCAACCCAGTTGGAAACTCTTATGATAGCTTTAGTCCCTCTCAGCTAGATCAGTTTGTTGATAGTGCAGTGGATTCGCTGAGAGTTACTCTTGATTCGATTGCTCCCCTAAAACAGAAGGTTATCAAACGGCAGAGAATAGCTCCATGGTTCAACTCAGAAACCCGTACTCTAAAACAAACGTCGCAAAATTTTGAAAGAATATGGCGCTCGACCAAAACGGTAGAATCTCGTTTATTCTGGCAGGATAGTCAGAAAATATATGAAGGCTCTACGTCACGCCCGAGCTGCCTACTACTCCTCTCTAATCGAGGAAAACAAAAGCAATCCTAGATACCTTTTCAGCACTGTAGCCAGGCTGACAGAGAGTCATGGCTCCATTGAGCCTTGTATTCCTTTAGCCCTCAGCAGTAATGATTTCCTGAGCTTTTTCAACAACAAAATTCTAGACATCAGAGACAAAATTAGTAACCTCCTGCCCTTACCTGGTGCAGATACGTCTGATACGGCAGAGACAGTTCCAGGACCAGATATTAGTCTAGACTGTTTTTCTCCAATCGACCTTTCAGAGCTAAATTCAATTATTTCTACGTCGAAATCGTCAACCTGTCTTTTAGACCCAATCCCAACCAAGCTGTTTAAGGAAGTCTTTCCCTTAGTTAGCAACTCTATATTAGATATGATCAATATGTCTTTACTGGCAGGCTATGTACCACAGTCATTTAAAGTAGCGGTAATCAAACCTCTACTTAAAAAACCTACTCTAGATTCAGGAACTCTAGCTAACTATAGGCCTATATCCAACCTTCCTTTTATCTCAAAGATCCTGGAGAAAGTGGTAGCTAATCAGCTGTGTGACTTTCTCCATGACAACAGTTTATTTGAGGAGTTTCAGTCAGGATTTAGAGTCCACCATAGCACTGAGACTGCACTAGTTAAAGTTACAAACGATCTACTTCTAGCCTCAGACAGGGGACTTCTCTCTGTGCTCCTCTTGTTGGAACTTACTGCTGCTTTTGACACCATTGACCATCAGATCCTATTACACAGACTAGAACATTTACTTGGAATTACAGGGACTGCTTTAAGTTGGTTTGAATCCTACTTATCAGACCGATCTCAGTTTGTACATCTTAATGATAAGTCCTCTATGCACACCAAAGTTTGCCATGGAGTGCCACAAGGTTCAGTGCTTGGACCAATTCTCTTTACATTATATATGCTTCCTCTGGGAAATATTATGAGGAAACACTCCATACAGTTTCATTGTTATGCAGATGATACTCAGCTTTATGTATCAATCAAGCCCGATGGCACCAGTCAGTTATGTAAGCTAGAAACGTGCCTTAAGGACGTTAGGACCTGGATGACCAGAAATGTTTTGCTACTTAACTCAGACAAGACTGAAGTTATTGTGTTAGGCCCTAAAAACCTCAGAGAGACTTTTTCTAGTGATTTGACTGTCCTTAATGACATCAGCCTGGCATCTAGCACCACTGTTAGGAATCTAGGAGTTCTATTTGATCAAGATATGTCCTTTAGCTCTCACATCAGGCAAATTTCAAGAACAGCCTATTTTCACCTTCGTAATATATCCAAGATCAGGAATATCCTGTCGCAAAATGATGCAGAAAAACTAGTTCATGCATTTGTTACCTCCTGATTGGATTATTGTAATTCTCTTTTGTCAGGGTGCTCTGGTAAGTCTCTAAAGACTCTCCAACTAGTCCAGAACGCTGCAGCTTGTGTACTGACTAGAACTAGGAAAAGGGACCACATTACTACTGTGTTGGCTTCTCTGCACTGGCTCCCTATACAGTCTAGAATAGAATTCAAGATCCTTCTTCTCACTTACAAAGCTCTAAATGGCCAGGCACCATCTTACCTGAAGGAGCTACTAGTGCCGTACTGCCCCTCGAGAACATTACGGTCCCAGAATGCAGGCCTACTAGTGGTACCTACAGTCTCTAAGTGTACTATGGGAGGTAAAGCCTTCAGTTATCGGGCTCCTCTCCTCTGGAATCGCCTTCCAGCCGGGATCCGGGAGGCAGACACAGTCTGTATTTTTAAGAACAGACTTAAAACTTTCCTTTTTGATAAATCTTATAGTTAGGGCTGGTGCTGGTGTAGACCAGCTCTTAGTTATGCTGCTATAGGCTTAGACTACCGGTGGAACTGGCACCTTGAGCTCCTCTCTCTCTCTGTGCATATACCGTACATCATATTACTGCATGTATCTATCTGTAAATCTCAGTCACTAACCATCTACTTTCCTGGGAGCTCTTGAGCTCTCTTAGGCTCCTCAAGATCGTTGGTTGACGGCCTGCCAGAACAACAGAAAAGTCTGGTATATCCCCCATCATGGTGTTTACCATCCCAGGAAGAATAATTTGCGGGTTGTATTTGTGAAACAGGACCTGTATGCAAAAAGAAGGTGGAGACAGGTTCAATACATCTGGGATCTGTTCTGGAAGCGGTGGATTCAGGAGTACCTCCCTCTGCTTCAAGAACGGCAAAAGTGGAACAGAGAAAGGAGGAGTCTTGTGCCTGGAGACATTGTCATTATCATGGATTCAACTGCCCCTCGTGGCTGCTCGGCCGAGTGATCAAAACATTTCCTGACAAACATGGTGTTGTTCGGTCTGTTCGCCTTAAAACAAAGTCTAATGTGTTGGAAAGACCAGTCACCAAACTTTGTCTATTGAATGCAGCTGAAGATGTTTAATGATAATGCATTAATGGCATTGTTTTTGTTTGTGGCTCTTTGTTTGTATTTTGTGAATTGTTAGCTCCACTTGTCACTAACAATTAGGGGCCGGAGTGTAAGAGCCATATTCATGTTTTTGGGTCAAACTGTAAATCATTTTCACTATTGTACCACTGGGTGTCGCTGTCCTATTGTTTAAGTCACAGGTATATATGTGCGTCACTTGTCAAGGTACGGGAGGTGTTTGACCCTGAAGGGCTTACGGTTTTTGACCGCTGAGGCGGCAGGCGGCATGGAGAAACCACAGCTGTATTGTTTGTGTGTTTAGTTCAAAAGAATGGAAACTGATGAACGCTGTATTCACTTCATGGTGCTGCAATAAATGGATTGTATTATGCTGCAAACCAAAGACACGACTGCAGAAATCTTATTGATCGACAAACAGCAAACGGTATCGTATTGACCTACGACAGTACGGCGCGTCAGCCAGGTCACTCCTGGGAGTCAAAACAAAACAGCTTTAGTATTAGACTGAGCTTCTATAGTGTCCCTCGTGTATGTTTTGTCTCGAGTGGGCGCGAGCTGTCGGCAGGTTTCACCCATTCTTCCATCTCGAAGTTCTCCTCGATCGTCTTCAGGACGTCTAAACTGATCGCGGTGCTGTGGGGGACGCACTGAGGAGAAACACAGACGTTTGAGCTCTGATGGAACAAACACCACATGACTTCAAATAACACGTGAACTTTATCATTCATGAGGCAGAGCAATAACATAGAACACCTTGTTGTGGCTTCTGGCCTTACAATAAACTACAAATACACCAGCTGGTACCAGGAGATACGTTTCAAATAATTCACTACACATGAAATAAAACAGCAGCTTTGGTTTGAACATCACTTCAGAGAACATGCATCTCTGAGTCTATACGCACATCGTGTGTTTGTCAGGAGACTTCTCAGAAAACATGTTTATATTTTCATTTCATTGTACAGTGTTCCCCTTTGTTATTTTTTGTATTATGTCTTTGCTTTAATACAGTGTATAGCTTCTGTACAGTTTATTTAAGCAAATCTACTTTAATGAGTTGCATTTTGTACTTTTCAAGCTCTAGTTTTTTCTTTCAAATGTTAAACCTGCATCAACAAAACTAGGTGTAATGCCTGCCCCTATTTTAAGGACTCTTAAATCCAAAAAAACAGCTTTCAGAGGATTGTTACTCATACACAGAAGCCATTATCAAAATCCCAAGTCAAGTCTGCCACTGATTAAATACCAAGTTTAAAAACCAACTTAACCAAACGTCTCAAAAAATGTAATGTAACAAGGTAATCAGTCCAACAAACAAAGAAAATATGCTGCTTTACTTTACAAGCTTTATGAAGACACCCCAACACCTACACTAATAACTAACTCACCTAAGCCTCACTTCTTCAATGGCTTGTCGAGCTCGAGGCGTCTCCCAAACTCGGACACCATCCCAGAAGACCACTGACCTAGTCACCTGAAACACACCGAATTTGGTGCACCCCCTCCCCAGAGTTACCACCAAAAATAAAAAAGGCAAAATAACAAAGTGGCAAGTCCTGTTTGCCCGGCGGCTTGCTGATCAGGGTGCTCAAAAATAAAACTCTTATCAAACAAACCTTGTTACAGCATTGTCATTTTAAATATCAATGACGGTCAAACTAACAAGTACAACTAATGCTCTGAAGAAAGTCAAATCGTTAAATCTTCAAACAAGAAAAACATGTGATTCTCCCAACAAATTGTACCAGTAACAAGTCAGAGAGGTTACTTACCACTCTGCACAGATCAAGTTCCAAACAAACTACACAAACAATCTGATACACAACTAATTAGATTTACAGCGACCAAGTATCAAGCCAAATCCAAGTTCAGAAGTCAGACAAGCCCCCATTTTCTCACAACCCAGGCAAATCCTCCTAATCAAAGAATGTGCAAACTGTAAATCATTGGTGATTTCAATGGTGAATGTGTGTAGTGTTGACGAGAGAGAGACAGAGAATAAGAAGCCACTTTAAATACTGAGGCCCTGTGTGCCCAGGTGCACAACATCAAATTAAGTGGCTCCGCCCCTCTTTACCTGAAGGCAACCTGAGTGGGGAGAAACACAAGGCAGCAGAAAGAGCACTGACTGGGTGTGTGGTTATGGTGCACCACAAACAGTGCACAGTGATCTGGGTCGGAACTTCGAGTCTGAGGTGTTCCAGGAAATGGGCTCACTGTTATTGAGAAAATGCACAACACACCTTTTCGACCACAGTCTGATGGACCGGTAGAAAGATTTAACTCCACCCTGCAGAAGATTCTGGCCACAACAGCCGAGCGCTGACACGGGGACCTTAGGATCCCCTACGCTGTCATGGCTTACAGAGCAACCAGGCACAGCGCTACCAGTTTCACACCCAACTTCATGATGTTCGGCCGTGAAGTTAGTGAACCGGGGGACCTGGTAACTGGCCTGCCCCCAACCCTTAAACAGCTCCTTCATCCCCTGAGTATGTCCAGCAACTCCGGGAGAGTCAGAGTGGAGTTGGCTCATCGGATTGCCAGAGATGCACTGGGGGAGTCAGTGAAGCAGCGAAAAGGAAGCCAAAGAGAGAAATGATAACAGAACAAATATACACACAATTGAAGTGTTTTTTTCCATATACCATTTAGTTATACACACTGAAGGCTATAATGCATTTCTATTGTTTCTTCTAACAGTATGTTGAGTTAATCCAGAATGCCAGATGATATCTACAGGTGTTGTCATTCAGTTTGTGATCAAAGGCTGCAGCAGTTTTGTGCCCAGTGGCCTCTGCACTCTTAATTAATCCTGTGCATGTTCAGGTGTCATTGAGATTTTCTTTATTTTGTATTCTGACTGCAGGATTCTTATTAAGGGTTAAAGGTTTTCAGTTAAATAAACCTGGACCTGATCTGACTGTGGTTGCTCTGCATCAGGATCTGCCGAGTTCCTTTTCTTTACCAAAGAGACTTTAGGCACTCGACACAAAATAACACAAGTAGATGAAAGTCTTTCTCACTCTACATCAGTTTATTTATTACAAGGTTACACGTGAGCTGTCTGAAGAACTTCTGCTACCCAACACAGAGGCATCCAAGGAAACAGAGTGACAGAAAGAAGAGAAGATATCAGGAGAGAAGAAGAATCCTTACACTGTAACTGTTTCATATAAACACTTTAAATTCAAACGTCATAGCTGATCCAAACTTACTGGTTCATATGTCAGCAACAAAACATCAATGTCAAAAAAGTAGAGACAGATTTATCTCTTTCTTGTCTTATATACACATTAGTGATGTTAAGTTGGAATTCTTTGGATCAGTTTTACCATTGCACAGGATTAGCATTTCTCTCCTGTATGAATCATAATGTGTGTGGTCAGATGTTGTCTTAGGGTAAAGCTTTTACTGCAAACAGAGCAGCTCAAGGGTTTCTCTCCTGTATGAAATAACATGTGTGTGGTCAGACTACCTCTTACGGTAAAGCTTTTACTGCAAACAGAGCAGCTGAAGGCTTTCTCTCCTGTATGAACTAACGTGTCTGGTCAGAGACTCTTTCCGGTTAAACCTTTTACCACACTCAGAGCAGCTGAAGGGTTTCTCTCCTGTATGAACTAACATGTATGTGGTCAGATGTTGTCTTAGGGTAAAGCTTTTACTGCAAACAGAGCAGCTCAAGGGTTTCTCTCCTGTATGAAATAACATGTGTGTGGTCAGACTACCTCTTACGGTAAAGCTTTTACTGCAAACAGAGCAGCTGAAGGCTTTCTCTCCTGTATGAACTAACGTGTCTGGTCAGAGACTCTTTCCGGTTAAACCTTTTACCACACTCAGAGCAGCTGAAGGGTTTCTCTCCTGTATGAACTAACATGTGTTTTGTCAGATTTCCTCTTCGGGTAAAGCTTTTACTGCAAACAGAGCAGCTGAAGGCTTTCTCTCCTGTATGAACTAACATGTGTGTGGTCAGACTTTGTCTATGGGTAAAGCTTTTACTGTAAACAGAGCAGCTGAAGGGTTTCTCTCATGTATGAACTAACATGTGTGTGGTCAGATGTTGTCTTTGGGTAAAGCTTTTACTGCAAACAGAGCAGCTGAAGGCTTTCTCTCCTGTATGAACTAACATGTGTGTGGTCAGATGTGGTTTTTGGTTAAAACTTTTACTGCAAACAGAGCAGCTGAAGGGCTTCTCTCCTATATGAACTAACATGTGTCTGGTCAGATGTTGTCTTAGGGTAAAGCTTTTACTGCAAACGGAGCAGCTCAAGGGTTTGTCTCCTGTATGAACTAACATGTGTGTGGTCAAATATTCTCTTAGGGTAAAGCTTTTACTGCAAACGGAGCAGCTCAAGGGTTTCTCTCCTGTATGAACTAACATGTGTCTGGTCAGATTTCCTCTTCGGGTAAAGCTTTTACTGCAAACAGAGCAGCTGTAAGGTTTCTCTCCTTTATGAACTAACATGTGTGTGGTCAGATTTCCTCTTCGGGTAAAGCTTTTACTGCAAACAGAGCAGCTGAAAGGTTTCTCTCCTTTATGAACTAACATGTGTGTGGTCAGATTTCCTCTTCGGGTAAAGCTTTTACTGCAAACAGAGCAGCTGTAAGGTTTCTCTCCTTTATGAACTAACATGTGTCTGGTCAGATTCCCTTTCTGGTTAAATCTTTTACCACACTCTGAGCAGCTGTGTGGTCTCTTACCAGTCTTTAGTTTCTTATTTTTCAAGTTTAATTCTGACAGATCTTCTCTTGTCTCTTTCCAATCATCACTGTCATCAGTCTC
This sequence comes from Labrus mixtus, assembly GCF_963584025.1. NCBI lineage: Eukaryota > Metazoa > Chordata > Actinopteri > Labriformes > Labridae > Labrus > Labrus mixtus. The sequence goes on along the minus strand of NC_083612.1, from coordinate 2,696,797 downwards.
AGGTTCACCAGAGTCTTCAGTCTCGACCTCAGTCTCTGGTTGTAAACGTCTCTCTGGATCTGAGTCTCTCTCTGGTTCTGCTCCTCCACAGTCCTCTCCATCAACTCCTGTTTCCATCTGTTCAGTTTGTCTCTGATGAAGCTGTGAGGACTGAGGTTTCTCTTCATCATCTTCACTCTTCACAGAGACAGGAGTGAAGGGGAACTTGGTGGTATCAGCCTCCTCCAGTCCTTGAAGCTGTTCTTCCTCCTGACTGCTCCACAGTTCCTCATGTTCTTCTTTAATGTGTTGGGGCTTAGTGTCCTCCTGGTCCAGAATGTGGCTCCACTCCTGCTGCTCAGGTGGAAGCTCTTCTTTACTCACCAACAGCTGCTGGACATCTGCAGGACACAGTAAACAAACATTAACGGTACTTAAACTGCTTTTTAAATATTAATAAGGGCTGTCAAATGATTTCATTTTTAAAGGCTGAAAATCAATAGTTCACTAGAATTGATCACATTTTACAGACCCTTAAAGGGATCATGGTGTTCATGTGTTTCTCTGAATGACAGCAGTCAAAACAGTCTGTCTAGTTTAGTTTTTGTTCCTGCAACTCCCTTTTCTGAGCGCACCTGAATGCATCTCTCATTGTCTGAGTACCCCTGAATGCATCTCTCATTGTCTGAGCACCCCTGAATGCATCTCTCATTGTCTGAGCACCCCTGAATGCAGCATGGTCACAGCGCATCTCCTGAGTAACGGCAGAGAGAGAGACATGCCCAGAAAAGTCTGAAGTAAGCTAAGCGGCCTACTTTATTTTCTGATGGTTCTTAAGTACTTTTTATTATTGTGCACACCCAGGCCTCCGCTGGTGAAAGTGTGCTCACCTGTGTGTGTGTGTACAGTGTAGTGTCTCAGCTACAGACATCACACCCCCAGTCTCTTATTCTCATCTCAGGAGACTTTAATCACGCTTCCCTGTCTGCCACTCTCCCTACTTTCACTCAGTATGTTGACTGCCATACCAGGGACAATAAAACTTTGGACTTACTGTATGCAAACACCAAGGATGCATACAGATCATCACCCCTCCCCCCACTGGGCCGCTCAGACCACAACCTGGTGAGACTGCAGCTCATTTACATACCTATGGTGAAAAAAACAACCCCCCACAACCAGGTATGTGAAGAAGTGGTCTAAGGAGGCCACTGAGGCGCTGCAGGACTGCTTTGACACCACTGACTGGGAGGTGCTGAGCAGCCCACATGGGGAGGACATCGACGGTTTAACCCACTGTATCACAGATTACAGAAACTTCTGTGTTGAGAACACTGTACCCACCAAAAAAATACAGTGTTTCTCCAACAACAAACCCTGGGTGACCCCAGAGCTGAAAACCCTGCTCAATGAAAAGAAGAGGGTTTTTAGAGCTGGAGATAGAGAGGAGCTGAGGAGGGTGCAGAAGGAGCTCAAGATAAAAATCAAGGAGGGGAAAGCCAGCTACCGGGCAAAGATGGAGGAGCATTTACAACAGAAAAATGCAAGAGAAGTCTGGAGGGGCCTGAATAACATCTCAGGTCACAGCAGAAGGCGTGGGAGGGGCCCTGAAGCAGGAGACAGGGAGTGGGCAAATTAACTGAATCTGTTCTTCAATAGATTTGATTCTGCTCCCAACCCCACCCCACCCACCAGAGAGCAGACCAGCCCGCTTCTCAGACACTCCATCTGAGTACCCTGAGTACCCTGCCACCCCCCTCAAACTAAATTTGAAACAGCATTATGCTCGGACCAATTTAAAAAGTATGTGTCTTTCCATTTGTGGGGTGGTTTTGTGGAATGGTCTTGACAAAACGATTAAACAAAGTATGAATATAATGCAGTTGTAAAAAAATGTACAAAAGATATATCTTTGAAAAGTACAGAAATGAGGAAGGAGAATGTAAATCTCACAGCTGTTAATGGCGCCTGTTCATTTTGTTATTTTTTTTGGTTTGTTTTTGTTTTGTTCTGTTTTTCTTAATAGCTCGATTGGAGTATTTTTTTTGTATTGTCTGTTTAGTTTATTTTATTGGATTTTGCATTTGTTAATGATGAAGAATGGGGGTAGGACTTGACAAGCCTAGGCTTCTTCATATCCCTTTTCGAACGAGTCAAATGTGTATTATATTGAAATTGGCTTTTTATTTTATTTTTATTTTATATAGATTATTTTTTTTTTCCATTTGTTTATTAATTTTCATCTATTTTTTAATCATTCGAAATAAAGAAGAAATAAATAAACCTGAGACTGGAGAGGGTCCCGACTCTGTTGAATGTATGTGTATATGTGTGTACATGTGTGTGTGTGTATATGTGTGTGTGTGTGTGTGTGTATATATGTGTGTACATGTGTGTGTGTGTATATGTGTGTGTGTGTGTGTGTGTGTGTATGTGTGTACATGTGTGTGTGTGTATATGTGTGTATGTGTGTGCATCGTGCGCGACACAGAGAGCAGAGGAGAATTGTAAACGACCATGTAGAGACAGAAATGACATGATGCCGTCGTGTAAATAAGATAGAATAAACTATCGTTTCTGAAGTGGAGGCTGGCTTGACCGCAGTCTTATGCAGAGGGTGGCCTGAAGTTTGTGTGCCCAAAGATACAATTGAATAGTGTAACCAGGTTAAAATTATTATTATTATTTTATATTTGAAACTTCACCAAATCCTGATAAACATTGAAGAAATATTTGTTTTAACATGTTTAATGTATGTTTTGTGGCTCACTGAAGTTCAACTGTTAATACCTGTACTTTGTGGCTCACTGAAGTTCAGCTGTTAATACCTTTACTGTCACTTTAAGAGGTCGCAGTGTGCGTGACGTCATGTGTTGTGCTTCTCTCAGTCCGCGCTAAGCTCACTGAGAGAAGGTAAGGATAGTTTGCTCTGCTCATGGTTTAGCACTATTTCTTGTTATAGACAATGTAAAATGCAGCAGTTTGCAATTGGAGGTTACTCTTTAAGTTGGTGAACATGCAGAAGAGTTGTGTTTTAAATGTAGACTTGTAAATGAACTTTATTAAGTTTATTAGCAGACACATGTTTCCAAGTGCTACAGGGTTTCCCTTGTGTTTATCTGCTAACAGAGGACTGGAGACCCGCGTGTGAGAGAGAGACTGCATGTTACTGAGACTTTTGTATTTCTTTTTGACTTGTGCAGGTATGTGCATTTTATGTGTGTTTTATGTGTTCACTGTTTGCATAAATAATTATGCTGGTTGTAATTCATGTGCTGCAAATGCATTTAGCATTGAAATAGTTTCATTTCATTTAGTGTTACATTTTATTTAAAGACATTAATGCTGTTTAAAACAGAATTTGACCTTTGTTAAAAATGCATTATTTGCATGTATAAATTAAAAGGCAGTCCGCGCTAAGCTCACTGAGAGAAGAGGACTGGAGACCCGCGTGTGAGAGAGAGACTGCATGTTACTGAGACTTTTGTATTTCTTTTTGACTTGTGCAGATGCAGCAGCCAGCACGGTTCACAATAAATGAGAAACCAGTAGCAGATCGTGGTCCGAGTACTTCTTCTTTCAACGCAACACCAGAACACAACGCAGATATCACGACCAGTAACAGATGTGCATCCAGTGAAGTTTAGAACTTCAGCAGGACATGCACACCCGTTATACAATGGTGCCGTGACCTTTCAAGGATTGGTCTAAGAAACGACGCCAGCTCGTTCACCGAGGGAGGCTGCCATCAATTGTCTTTTTGGGTACTCAGGTATTTTGTTGGACTGCACCTGATGATTCAGTGTAAAGTTTTTTTTTTTTACATTAGCTTATATTATATAGTTTAGTGGTTAGAAAGAAAGAAGACAACAAGGAATATATACAGGAACCTTTTTTTTTTGTTTTTTTTGTTTACTCAAGGAACTGAGTTAGTTGAAGTACTTAAAAGGGTAAAATTGTGTGTCTAAGTTACTCACATAATTTGATTTCTCTTGGTGTGATTTTCACACTTTGTTAGGAGGTGTTTGTACATTTCATTTTTGCTGTATTGTTTTTTTTCCTCGACTATCTTCTCTGTGTGACAGTCGTGTGTGACAGAAATATGGCAGAAGGTGAGACATTTCTCTTTGACAAGGAAGGGGAGGATACTGATCGTGTTTCTTTAGACTACCAGTTCAGTATGGGTAGGGGGTTTCTCAATCACCCCTCAGTAGTCAGAACACCAGGGCCTAGAGACACAGTATTAGGTACTCCTCATCTTACCTCCACACGCTATGTGAGTCAGAAAACATCTAGTCATGTCGATCAGAACCCAGACTTGGGCTCACTCATTACACAGTTAGCTGAGAAGCTAGGTGAGTCTATAACTGCTCAGCTGCAATCAGATAGGAGCACACAAAACATCAGAACCTCTGTACAGCAATCAGAGACGACACTCCCAGACGTCAAAGTGGTTTTGCAGTCGGATGCAAAGGAACCGCCAATATTCAGAGGTGATGGCTCGGACAAGTTCACAGTTCATGAGTGGCAAAACCTTATGTCCTTGTATTTGAAGAAACGTTCCATTCCAGTTCATGAGCATTCACAAGAAATCCTTGCGAGGCTGATGGGCAGGAGATAAAGCAGGAGATGTGGTGAGGATAAAGCTACGTAACAGCACATCCATTGACCATGCTGCTAATCCTCACATGATTTTTGACATCTTAAAGCAACACTTCAGCAAACTAACATACTCAAGCATGCCATTAGCAGACTTCTACAACACTCTGCCCATGCCAGGTGAAGACGCCATGGAGTATTGGATCAGGTTGAACAAAACGGTGGATGTGGCAGATGAATGCTTGAGGAGGCAGGGCCGTACCATCGATGATCCAGGCCATGAGGTCAGTATGATGTTTATCAAACACTGTCCTGATCAGTCACTCGCCAGTGTTTTCAAGTTCAAGTCTGCAGAGAAATGGTCAGCCTGTGAAATCCAAGAGAGACTTGATGAGCATATGCAGGAGAAAAATACTCAAGCTGCAGCTTCACGTCCGCTGAAACCCAGCTCAACAGTGCATGAAGTCCATTCTCAGTGGCATGTGCCTATGGTTGGTGATGTACCAGCCTGTAACTACAGTAAGTCATCTGTACCACCTCAAGCTTCCACTAATGTTACTAATGTTGACAATGACTGCATGAAGAGCTTAGTGAGCTTGTTAGATCGACTAGTTACACAGCAAACTCAGGTGCCAGCTCATTTCAGCAACCAAACTACAGTGCCTCAGTCCTCTCAGAAGGCGTGTAGGGTTTGTGGGGCCCTTGTTCATTCCACATTGTCTCACTGCAGACGGGAGAACAGATGTCTGAAGTGCCTGTCTCCTGGTCACTGGAAGAAAGACTGTCCACAGCAGCACAACAAGAGCCGTCTCCAGCCCACTGACAGTGCTCCCAGCCAGAACCAGCAGTTAAACTAGAAAACCCACACCCTGGGAGGGGCGGTGTGGGTAACGTGAATGAATCCCTCTCTGAAACTTGTGACCTCTCTGATCTGTATGAGGAAAGCTGTGCCAAAGCACCTAAGGGGTCGAGAATAGTAATTCAAGCCACTCAGAAGATTCAAGCTTTCAGTGAGCTTTTCTATGCTCCAGTTCTTGTCAACCACAATGTGCAAATTCAAGGCATGATAGATTCTGGCTCTATGGCTTGTAGCATCAGCCAACATGCAGTGGACAAACTCAGTTCGGCTGGTGTTTTGCCTGAGAAGCAGCAACCTGAAGAAAACATTGTTTTGATTGGCTGTGGTGGTCTGCAGACTCGACCTGAGGGATTTTATGACTTGGAGATGCAGCTCTATGGTGTTAGTTGCATTGTACCCACCTTAGTTGTTCCTGGTCAGCATGACGATCTCATTGTGGGCTCAAATGTCATCAAATATCTGATTCACGCCCTGAAAAATGACAACGGTTACTGGGACATTGCCTCGAGACATGGACATCAGTCTCACTCAGATATTGAGCATTTCTTGTCGATGTTCACCAACGTTGAACGTTGGAGAGGAAGTGAGGTTCCTGATAAAATAGGGACTGTCAAGCTCACACAAGCCGTAACCCTCTTACCTAAACATGAACATTTGGTGTGGGGCAGATTACCTGCTAATGCTCCTATGTCACCAGGCAGTACTGTTATCGTCGAACCAACCAGCTCCAAAGTTATGCCACGGGGGATCTTGGTGGGTCGCCTGGTCACACCTCTCTGGGGTGACAGGTGGGTACCGATGACAGTTGTTAACCCATCTGACAAAGCCGTCACACTAAAAAGAAACAGCAAGCTAGCTGATGTGTTTCCATGCTTGGCGATAGAGGATCTGGACGTCTTCCAGGGTCTACACAAAGTGGCAGAGAAACAACAATGTGACTCATCAAACGAGGAACCTGACACAGAGACGCTTCAACCTGACTCTTCATCCAGCTCTTGTCCCACTGCTCAGTCAGCCAACAGTCTGTCGGATATGGGCCTAGGTGACATCGACATTGATTTCTGTCAGGTTAGTGAAGCTTGCAGGTCTCGTCTTACGCAGCTGCTAACAGAATATCAAGACATCTTCTCCAAGCATTCGCTGGACTGTGGCGAAGTCAAGGGATACGCACACCGCATCCGTCTCACTGATGATCGCCCTTTTCGCTTGCCATACAGAAGGGTTCCGCCAGCTCATTATCAGAAGCTGAGGCGGGTTCTGACAGATATGGAGGAAAAGGGGATCATCAGGAAGTCCACCAGTGAGTATGCTTCACCTCTTGTGATGGTGTGGAAGAAAGATGGTGGGTTGCGACTGTGCAATGACTTCAGGTGGCTGAACGCCCGGACTTTGAAGGACGCCCACCCACTACCACACCAGTCTGACTGTTTGGCTGCCCTTGGGGGAAACTGTTTTTTCAGCACAATGGACCTGACCTCTGGCTTCTTCAACATTCCCATGCATGAAGACGACAAGAAATACACAGCTTTCACTACTCCCCTTGGGTTGCATGAGTACAACCGCATGCCACAGGGTCTGTGTAACAGCCCAGCTTCCTTTATGAGGATGATGATTGGCATCTTTGGGGACATGAACTTTTCAAAGCTCCTCTGTTATCTTGATGACCTTCTCGTTTTTGCACCATCAGAGGAAGAAGCCCTTTCAAGACTACAGACAGTGTTTCAAAGGCTGCGGGAGAACAACTTGAAACTCGCTCCTAAGAAATGCCATCTGCTACAGAAACAAGTCAACTTTCTCGGCCATGTCATTAACGGTGGAGGCGTGTCTGTTGATCCTGCAAAGGTGGAGGTCATCAACAACATGACAGTACCAGACCTCATGGAGGCGGATGGGTTCACACCTTCTGTGCGGAGAATCAAATCATTCCTTGGCATGGTGTTTTACTATCAACATTTCATTCCTAACTATTCCTCCATCGCAAAGCCTTTGTTCGCACTTACAGCTGGACAGAAAAGACGGGGCAAGGCTGCCAAGAATGCAAGGTCCCAAGGCACCTTCCGCAAGCTAACATCTGCGGATTGGACAGTGGAATGTGGTGCTGCATTTGACAAGTTGAAGCTTATGCTGTTGGAGTGTGTTGTCCTTGTCCATCCTGACTTTGATGAACCATTTATCCTGTCAGTTGATGCGTCACTGGACGGTCTAGGTGCTGTGCTTTCTCAAGTTCCACGAGGTGAAACCAAGGCCAGGCCTATAGCTTTTGCAAGCAAGACTCTCAGTGCTTCACAGCGAAAATACCCAGCTCATCGTTTGGAGTTCATGGCTTTAAAGTGGAGTGTATGTGAGAAGTTCAGCCATTGGTTGAAGGGACGCAGTTTCACCGTCTGGACGGATAATAATCCGCTCACTTACCTTCTAACGAAGCCGAAACTTGACGCGTGTGAGATCCGCTGGGTGTCTAAGCTTGCATCTTACTCTTTCGACCTCAAACACCTACCTGGGAAAAGAAATGTGGTTGCAGATGCCTTGAGCCGTGACCCCTTTGCAAAGACTGTTGGCCAAAGGCTGCTGAAAGAACCTTACACCACCTTGGTTCAGGAAGCTGATGACATGGAAGAAGATTCTGTGCAAGATGTTTTCAGGGTTAGTTGCCTGTCTCAGGTCCACGAATCATCAAATCATTCAGTTCTCAAGCGGGTGTGTGATGCAGCTGAGGTCAGAGCATTACCTTTGATTCAACATGTCCAGCAACTGTCAAGCGGTCAGGATGTGTTACCCATGCTCTCTACCCAGGAGCTGCAGTTAAGTCAGCAGCAGGACCCCTGCATCTCCAAGGTGTTTCCCTTTGTTGCTTCTAAGAAACGACCATCTAGGCGAGAGAGGCATGGTGCTGATTCGAAGGTCCTCAGGTTGTTAAAGCAATGGGACAAGTTGGAGGTCCATGATGATGTTTTGTATAGAGTAACAAGAGACCCTGTCACCAAGCAGAAGAGATTTCAGTATGTGTTGCCTCAGACTCTTAAAGATCAAGCATTGTCTGGCATCCATGACCTGGCAGGTCATCAGGGTCAGGACCGTACTCTGTCTCTTGCTAGGCTGTGCTTTTATTGGCCAGATATGGAGAGAGATGTGCGATCATATGTCAAATGCTGTCAGAGGTGTGTGGTTGGGAAGACACCAGAACCTTCAGCGCGTGCACCCTTGGAGAGCATCAGGAGCTCAGCGCCAATGGAGTTGGTGTGCATGGATTTCTGGTCAGCAGAGGACAGCAAACAGCGATCTGTGGACGTCCTTGTGGTCACCGACCACTTCACCAAACTTGCCCATGCATTTCCCTGTGCTAATCAGACAGCGAAGCAGGTTGCCAAAAAACTCTGGGACAATGTGTTCTGTGTGTATGGCTTTCCAGAAAGAATTCATTCTGACCAGGGCACCAATTTTGAGAGCAACTTGATTGCAGAACTTCTCCGGCTAGCTGGTGTTAAAAAATCCCACACAACAGCGTACCATCCAATGGGCAATGGGGGTACAGAGAGATTTAATCGCACGTTGGGTAGCATGCTTCGTACTCTCCCCCTCAAGGAGAAACAGCATTGGCCACAACAGATTCAGACCCTCACGTTTGCTTATAATGCAACTATCCACGAGACAACAGGTTATGCGCCCTTTTTCCTCATGTTTGGGCGTGTCCCTAGACTGCCGGTGGATGTCATGTTCAAGCGTGTTTTGAATGACCCTGCAGTTGCTGACTATGACTCTTATTCTAAGTATCTACTTTCCTGCTTGAAAGGCGCGATGGAGATCGCCCAGAAACACTCTTCCACTGAGCAGCAGCACCAAGCCCAGCAATACAACAGGCGAGCTAAAGGTACCCACCTGTCTGTTGGTGACCGTGTTTTGGTTGCAAACAAGGGAGAACGCGGGAAGAGGAAACTAGCTGACAAATGGGAGGATGGAGTGTACACTGTTGTTGATGCGAATCCCAGTATACATGTTTACAGGATACAAGATGCAGAAGGACACACAAGAGTTGTACACAGGAATCTCTTACTGGAAGTCAACTTCCTGCCACTTCTCGGGATCGGTCAGAGCGAGGATGCTCATGCAACAGATCTATCATTGGACAGTGTGGAGTCTGATCAGGATGATTGTCTCTCAGATGTTGATGATACAGCTTCAATGGCTGGACTATTGACTCAGGTTGACAGCACGTGTGACCTCTCATGTTCCGAAGATGGAGTGGAGTCTGAAGTTTCAACGGTTTATGAGCCAGCGAGTTTGGAAGAGCTGATCCAGTCTAGTCCAGTACCCAGTCCTGCAGCTGCCATTGCTGACAGTCCATCTACCTCACTTACAACACATGCTGACACCTCAGTTGACACTGGTTCGCACACACACGCTGAGGCTAGTGGTGAGGTCAGGACACGTGCAGGCAGATTAGTGAAATCAGTGAACAGACTGATAGAGTCCATGGTCCAGAAACCATTTCTAAAGGGTCCAAAACTTTCTTTTGCTAACCGTTCTCAAGCTCTTCTTGCCTTTGAGAATTAAAATGTGAAATGTAACATTTTTTTTTCTGTGGAAGATTTTGGTGGGCTGCGCTTTGAGTTTTCTTTGTACGATTGCAGGTGTCTGTAGGACTTGATTTTAGGGCCAAGTTTTGTGTGGCGTATTAGGCGTCACATTTTGCTAAGGGAATGTAGGGACCTGATCAACCTCTTTCTTTCCTGAACCTTGTATGTGAGGTAGCTTTTAAGTTGTTTAAGGAGACTAGGTCTTTCTTATTACTTGTGCCAGGTTATGCCAGAGTAGACATATTGCCTTTTGGATCTTTATAGGATCAGGATGTTGGTGAATTTCAGGAGGGGTATATGTAACCAGGTTAAAATTATTATTATTATTTTATATTTGAAACACCAAATCCTGATAAACATTGAAGAAATATTTGTTTTAACATGTTTAATGTGTGTTTTGTGGCTCACTGAAGTTCAACTGTTAATACCTGTACTTTGTGGCTCACTGAAGTTCAGCTGTTAATACCTTTACTGTCACTTTAAGAGGTCGCAGTGTGCGTGACGTCATGTGTTGTGCTTCTCTCAGTCCGCGCTAAGCTCACTGAGAGAAGGTAAGGATAGTTTGCTCTGCTCATGGTTTAGCACTATTTCTTGTTATAGACAATGTAAAATGAAGCAGTTTGCAATTGGAGGTTACTCTTTAAGTTGGTGAACATGCAGAAGAGTTGTGTTTTAAATGTAGACTTGTAAATGAACTTTATGAAGTTTATTAGCAGACACATGTTTCCAAGTGCTACAGGGTTTCCCTTGTGTTTATCTGCTAACAGGGGACTGGAGAGACTGCATGTTACTGATACGTTTGTATTTCTTTTTGACTTATGCAGGTATGTGCATTTTATGTGTGTTTTATATGTTCACTGTTTGCATAAATAATTATGCTGGTTGTAATTCATGTGCTGCAAATGCATTTAGCATTGAAATAGTTTCATTTCATTTAGTGTTACATTTTATTTAAAGACATTAATGCTGTTTAAAACAGAATTTGACCTTTGTTAAAAATGCATTATTTGCATGTATAAATTAAAAGGCAGTCCGCGCTAAGCTCACTGAGAGAAGAGGACTGGAGACCCGCGTGTGAGAGAGAGACTGCATGTTACTGAGACTTTTGTATTTCTTTTTGACTTGTGCAGATGCAGCAGCCAGCACGGTTCACAATAAATGAGAAACCAGTAGCAGATCGTGGTCCGAGTACTTCTTCTTTCAACGCAACACCAGAACACAACGCAGATATCACGACCAGTAACAGATGTGCATCCAGTGAAGTTTAGAACTTCAGCAGGACATGCACACCCGTTACAATAGCATATTGTTAACGTTTCTAAAACGTATCTCCAATAACCAGGTCCGTTGCTGGATTCAATAGGTGAAGACTTAAAGAGTCTTTTAGTCCAGTAAACTCAATGATGTTGTTAGCAGGAGCTAGCTGCAGCTAATGTGACACACCGAAATGTGTTGTCACATTTTGTTATTGTATTTGGTTATTTTGTATGAATATTATACAAACGTATCTGTGTTTTGGTTAAAGAAGTTATTTTGAAGCTGTTCCTGTATATGCCACAAGGGGGCAGCACCTCCCCTGCTGAGCGGGCTGTTTATTGTCTTTACTGCGCTCTGCTTCAGTCTGGCAGAAGCGAGAGAAGAGTGAACAACTACAGTCGACTCAGTGTGTTTTCTTTGTCTTTTACAGGTTAGTAATTGAAGTTTAAAACACAGAACTTTCACAATATGATGCAGATTTAATCCCACTTAAAGTTCTATTGGTTCTATAACACTTTGTGGGTCTTATGTTTGTAAAGAGAGTAAAAACGGTTTTGAGTGCTAGCATGCTAAGAAAAGTGCCTCGTGCATGACCGTAACTTTCAGTTTCAATTCCCTTCTGATTTTCAGTTGGTTAAAAACGCTCATGATACTGTGTAAAATAAATAAATAGGTCATTCATTCTGTTTATGTACAAAAGTAAGATTGTTGTATCAGTTAAATGTTATTTGCTTATCTGGTAGCTCTGTTAGTTAATATGGGTTTTTCCCATTGAAAATCTTGCTAAGAGGCAAAATGCTAGTTTAGGTAATTTTACCATAATGAGCTTGTATTTACATGGATGTTAATTCGAACAGTAAAATTAGATTTTGTATTTAGTGAATTAATCAGAGTGTCTGAAATGCACTTAAAGAAGTAACATATTTTGTATGTTTTGGTATTTAAACATTTGTTTAATAAAAGTCTGGCAGAAGCGAGAGAAGAGTGAACAACTACAGTCGACTCAGTGTGTTTTCTTTGTCTTTTACAGACATACTTTAAGCTGTAAGCAGGTTCCATCCCGTACCTGTTACAGTTTTATGGGGGCTCGTCCGGGATTACTTCTGCCCTGCGGCTAGAACTGATCTACTCATACCTGATACCTTGGGCTAGGAATGACCAGAGGATCCCATCTCATGGTTCCCTTGCTGTCGTCTGATGAAGATTTTGTCGTTGCTGCCTGCTTTATGATCATGCTGAGTGCAACAGATGAGAAGTAAGAACTGCACTGCACCTTAACACATAAAGAGGAAAGAGACTGGACAGAGACCTACATTTCGTGACTAAGAGTAAGGAAGAGGGAAGCAGCCATGGCGGATGATGAAAGGAGAAGCTTGGTGTGGAGCATCAAGAAAAACCTGCTCAATCTATCTGCTGATGAACTGTTCCAGATTGTCAAGGCTCTAGGTCCGATGACAGGAGCGGACCAGTCTTGTCCCAAGTTGGGTGATGAGGACAGTTGCTTCGAGTACATCAGCAACTTCATGTGCAGTAAGCCCTTGTTAGAATCCGAGGATCAGGGTTTGTCACATTTAATGGATTTGAAAGATATTGTGCATGAAGTCATTCAGAGTCATGTTTCTGATTCACAATTACAGACAGCAGCCAAAGTCAATTCAAATGATCAGCTAAATGATGACAGTATTGAACAGAGTCAAGCTAATGGTAATGTCAAGTTAGCTTTACATGAAGATGATGATATTGAGCCTGCTTTTAGTAGTGTAACCAACCATGCAGGTGCTAATGGTACAGTTTCAAATGACTCCGAACTGCAGAAAATACTTAAGAGTTATGAGGAGCTCAATCAGAAAATTATGCAGTATATGCCCACATCCACTGATCAGTCTACATCTCTGCCACCTGTAATGACACAGTCCAGGTCACAAAGTAGACAAGAATCACAACATTCAGCTAAAGGTCCTGTTGAACACTCAAAACATGTAACACATGACAATGTGTTTTCCTTAAGAGACTTATCTTACCTCCATCGTAGAGAGTTTAAGATTCAAGGGGGTCAGATTGGAGACCAGGGGTCAGACATCAGTTACAACAACATTTGTCGCCAGATCGAAGAAGCTTTCAAAGAACAGTTTAGCGATGCTGAGATTGTCAGAGCTGTCCTCAGAGTCATCAAGCCTGGTAATTTCAAGGACATGCTAATGAACAAAGATGAGCTAACAGTAGAGGAGCTTAAAGACTTTCTCCACTCCCACCTTGGTGAACAAAACAACACCGAGCTTTTCCAAGAGCTAATGTGCACAAAACAAAGCGACAATGAGACACCCCAACAGTTCCTATATAGAGTCATAGGACTGAAACAGAAGATCTTACTTGCTTCAAAACACTCAGACTCAGATGTAAAGTACTCTGCCAGCACTGTTCAAGATGTTTTTCTCCACACTGTGTATCAAGGCATAGGGCACAGACATGGTGACATCCGTAGGGAGCTAAAACCACTGCTTGAAGATACTACAGTCACTGACGAAGCTATCCTGAAACAAATGAAAAAAGTGATGAGTGATGAAAGTGAAAGACAGCGTCGCCTTGGTCCTGTCACTCGCCAAAAGAACACAAATGTGCACAGTACCCAAGTTGAAATAAATGCAGCACAGTGTCCTAATGTGAAGGAGGAAAGCACAGGAAGAAAACCTAAACCAGACATGATACAGCAGTTGGCAGAGAAAGTTGAAAAGCTGGCAAGTATTGTTGAAGTAATGAAACAGTCACTACAAACACAAAAGCCAGAGCAAAACAGTCAATACAGAAAAAGCAGAGTAAACTATCAGAGAGATAAACCATATGGATGTGAACGGTGTGTTGAGTTAAATCGTCCCGAGTGTCCTCACTGTTTTCACTGCGGTGAAGAAGGACATAGAGCAGTTGGTTGTATGAAGAAGACAACGCGTCAGGGAAACTGGAACCGGTCTCTGCCAGGGGACAAACAGTGACCGGGTCCCATTCGCTGTCCCAATCTGAAACAAGTAACAGTCACAAACCTGTCAGTGAAAGTGCATCAACATGTAACATTCAAACGAACAACGATGTGACATCACACCAAAGACTGAAAAAGTCTGAGTTTTCCCCTCTTGACTTACCTAACAGTAAGAGTGAAAGACTAGCTCGTCTCATTGGAAAAAAAGCTCTCACGCAGTGCAACTTGAATGGCCTAGCAGTCAGTGCTTTGTTGGATACTGGTGCTCAAGTAAGCATTGTTGATCGTGAATGGAAAAACAAATACTTACCAGTCACAACTGTTAGACCTCTAAGTGAAATTATTCTTGATGAAGAAGAGTTAAGGATTTATGCTGTGAACGGTGACATTCTTCCTTTTGATGGGTGGGTGGCCATTACAGTAAACTTGATGGGAAATGAAGATCCTAACTTGTCAATCACTGTGCCTTTTCTAGTTAGCAGTTTCGCATTGGAGAGGCCACTTTTGGGTTTTAATGTGCTGGAGGAGTTGATACGAGAACAGCCACAGAAGTTCATCCCAGTCCTCATCAACCTACTCTGCAAAGCATTGTCACTACCTACAGAGAAGGCAGAGCTCCTGGTGAACTTCATCCAGTCTGACAAACCTTCAGTGCAATGTGAACGCCTACGGACTGGCAGGTATGACACCATCATTCCAGCTGGTCAGGTTGTCTGGGTTAAGTGTGCCGTCTCACCTGATTTCAACCTGTCCGAGTCTGTCTTCCTTTTCGAGCCTGAGATGAACAACACACAACTTTCAGACCTAGATGTTTGCGAAGGTCTACTGGCGATACAGAACACAAAGAAACCATATGCAGAAGTACCTATGTGGAACAACACAAAACACACAATCATGATACCAAGGAAAACAGCCATTGGCAGCATTCATTGTGTTGAAAAAGTGATAAACATGGACCCAGTTGAAAAGTCAGAGCCCACAGTAACAGTCAGTAGTGCTGTTTCAACACCTACTGATACAGACTCATCTCCATGGCAACCCCCAGTTGACCTCAGTCATCTTAATGATGAACAACAGGCTAAAGTTAAAAAAATGCTCTATGAAGAAGCTGGAGCTTTTGCTCACGACAACACAGATATCGGATGCATTCCCAGCTTACAAATGTCGATCAACCTAAAAGACGATGTTCCTGTTCAGAGAAGCTACTCATCTATTCCAAAACCACTTTTTAAAGAGGTGAAGGAGTATATAGAGGAACTATTACTAAAAGGGTGGATAGTTAAGTCCAAATCGCCATACTCTGCTCCAGTAGTCTGCGTCAGAAAGAAAGACGGCAGCTTACGGCTATGCATTGACTACCGCCTCCTGAACAAAAAGACTGTTCCTGATCGACATCCCCTGCCCAGAATACAAGACCTGACTGACACTCTCGGTGGGTACACCTGGTTTAGTATTCTGGATCAAGGAAAAGCGTACCACCAGGGTTTTGTGGCTGAGGGCTCACGCCAGTTCACTGCCTTCATAACTCCTTGGGGTCTCTACGAATGGGTCCGTATCCCATTCGGACTCATAAATGCCCCTGCCACATTTCAACGGAGCATGGAGGAGATGCTAGGGCCCCTCAGAGATGAATGTTGCATCCCTTACCTTGATGATGTACTGTGTTATGCAAAAACTTTCGACGAACATGTTGATGCGATTCGGAAAGTTCTCCAGGCTCTCCAACAACACGGTGTAAAGCTAAGGCCAGAGAAATGTGAATTTTTCAGACAGGAAGTGAGGTACGTGGGCCGGATTGTATCAGCTGAAGGAGTCAAAATAGACCCACATGACCTAGAAGCTGTCAAAACTCTAGCATCTAAGACCCCACAGACGGTGGGTGAGGTAAGGAAGTTGACTGGGTTTCTGGGCTATTATCGCTCATATGTTCAGGATTTCTCCAGGATAGCAAAACCGATCTATGAGCTCCTCCAGTCAAAGCAAGGCCAAACGCAGAGTCCAGTGCAGAGTAAAAACAGTAAACGACAGCAGCTGCCTTCACGAGAACTTGTAAACTGGACAGCTGAACATCAAGAAGCTCTAGAACAGTTGATCACTCTCCTCACCAATCCCCCTGTTTTAGCTTATCCTGATTTTAGTTTGCCTTTCACACTCCACACAGATGCATCAGATCAGGGTTTGGGAGCAGTCCTTTATCAGAGTCAGAATGGCAAATTGAGAGTGATTGGATATGGTTCTAGAACGTTGACACAAGCTGAACGCAACTATCATCTACACAGTGGAAAGCTGGAGTTTCTCGCGCTGAAATGGGCTGTGTGTGAAAAATTTAGGGACTACCTTTATTATGCCCCCCATTTCACCATTTACACGGACAACAACCCATTGACTTATGTTATGAGTACAGCCAAGCTTAATGCAGTTGGTCATCGGTGGGTTGGAGAACTCTCAGACTTTCGGTTTGACATCAAATACAGGCCTGGAAAATTAAACATAGATGCAGACACTCTTTCTCGCCTTCCTTTGGATATGGAGAAGTATCAAAGAGTTTGCTCAGAGGAGTTTTCAGAAGAGGCAGTGCGTGCAACATGGGAGGGAAGTGAGGTAGCCAAAAAGAAAGATGTTGCTTGGGTGGCAGCACTCAACATCGCCTCCCCAGACTCTCACCAGCTACCTGTCTCCAACCAGTTTAGTATTAGCCATAATGATCTGATAAAAGCTCAAAGAGATGATCCAGCTATCAGCCCGATAGTTCAGTTAAAAACAATGGAAACAAAGTTGACAGATGAGACACGTAAGACATTAAATGGAACTGCAAGAAAGCTCTCCCATGAGTGGTGCAAGTTGTACCTTGAAAATGACCTCCTGTACAGAAAATCAAATGAACGAAGACAGTTGGTGCTCCCTGCAAAGTACAAGAACTTAGTTCTAAAACAGCTACATAATGACATGGGTCATATTGGCACAGAGAGAGTGTTATATCTTGCAAGGGAGAGATTCTTTTGGCCCTTCATGGCTAAAGATGTTTAGCCATGATCAAAAATGTCCATGCATCATGTCGAAGAAACCAGTCTCACACAACAGAGCTCCCATGGGTAGCATCACATCCAACTTCCCTTTAGAGCTAGTGTGTATTGACTACCTACACTTGGAAGCTAGCCGTGGAGGCTATGAGTATATCTTAGTTGTAATTGACCATTTCACTAGATTCGCGCAGGCCTACCCTACAAAGAATAAGAGTGGAAAAACAGCTGCTGAGCGTATTTTCCAAGATTTCATTCCCCGCTTTGGATATCCATCCAAACTACATCACGATCAAGGTCGTGAATTTGAGAATGAACTGTTTAAAACCTTGCAAAGCCTGTCTGGAGTTGGCCACTCAAGAACATCGCCGTACCACCCTCAAAGTAACCCGGCAGAACGTTTTAATCGTACGATACTCCAGATGCTGAGAACATTAACAGACAATGACAAATTGCGGTGGAAGGATCATCTCCCGCATATTGTACACGCGTACAACTGTACACGACATGAGTCTGTTGGCTTTTCACCATTTTTCCTCCTTTATGGACGACATCCATGTCTACCAGTGGATTTGCTGTTTGGATTCACAGATGAAGAGGAGACACACTCACCTAGAGGATATGCTGAGAAATGGGCTAAAAGAATGTCAGAAGCATACAGGATTGCCAGTGAGAACAGTAAGAAGTCCAGTGCAAGGGGCAAAATAACATATGACAAAAAGGTGAAAGGAGTTGTACTCGCACCAGGAGACAGAGTTTTGGTAAGGAACCTCAGTGAACGTGGGGGACCTGGAAAGCTGAGATCGTATTGGGAGAAAAGGATTTACATCGTCAAAGAGCAAATTGCAGAGAGTCCAGTGTATATTGTGTATGCGGAAACTGGAGACCGGAGAAAAACAAGAACCTTGCACCGAAATCTCCTGTTGCTGGTAAACGACTTACCTGTGGAACTCACCCTAACTAATGTTACACCATCTCCTGCAAAGAAAACATGCAACAGACAAAGAAAAGAAAGAGCTGCATATAGACAGACACAAACCGACATGAGCGAAAGTGAAAGTGATGCGGATGAGGGATACAGTTACTGGTTGAGAATACCTACTGACAAAACAGTGGAAGGATGTTTTCATCCTAAGCAACAAGTACCCTATTCTAATACAGTCAGAGAACCTGTTGAAGAGACAACAGACTTGCAAAATGGACAATTACTGGAACAGACACGGAAAAGGAGAGGAACTGTACCTGAGTATCTACCTGGAGGAAAGGAACATGTAAGGGAAAACTCACCTGATGAAACTGCAACGCTTCTTCAAAAGGAAACAAAAGAGAGGGAAAATATTCCTGAAAACCAACTTGTCTTCACAGAAGAAGCGGACACAATCGAGGAACTGCAATCGGACTCAGATGTGCGACCCCTGACCCCCCCTGTAGAGCATGATGACGGCCAGGTTAGGAGGTCCACTCGTGACAGAAGGCCGCGTCAGTTTCTCACTTATGAATCATTGGGTGAGCCATCAGTCCAATCACATCCAACATGCAATTTAGTTGGAGGGTACCTAGCACCACACCTAACTATCACAGATGCATTGTCTCACACTCTACCTACACACCCACTAATGACATATGTCTCACCTATGAATATGCCATTTTCACAAGCAATCTATTACACTCAAACACCTTACACTTACCATGCACCTACATTGTTTGTTTCTTAGGTAGTGATTCAAATACAGAGGTTTACGGTCATTGACAAGAGTTTATAAGGGCAAAGGTTATAGATTATGGAAATGTCAGGAGCTATTCTTTATTTTTGTCGGGGAGTGTGTGACACACCGAAATGTGTTGTCACATTTTGTTATTGTATTTGGTTATTTTGTATGAATATTATACAAACGTATCTGTGTTTTGGTTAAAGAAGTTATTTTGAAGCTGTTCCTGTATATGCCACAAGGGGGCAGCACCTCCCCTGCTGAGCGGGCTGTTTATTGTCTTTACTGCGCTCTGCTTCAGTCTGGCAGAAGCGAGAGAAGAGTGAACAACTACAGTCGACTCAGTGTGTTTTCTTTGTCTTTTACAGGTTAGTAATTGAAGTTTAAAACACAGAACTTTCACAATATGATGCAGATTTAATCCCACTTAAAGTTCTATTGGTTCTATAACACTTTGTGGGTCTTATGTTTGTAAAGAGAGTAAAAACGGTTTTGAGTGCTAGCATGCTAAGAAAAGTGCCTCGTGCATGACCGTAACTTTCAGTTTCAATTCCCTTCTGATTTTCAGTTGGTTAAAAATGCTCATGATACTGTGTAAAATAAATAAATAGGTCATTCATTCTGTTTATGTACAAAAGTAAGATTGTTGTATCAGTTAAATGTTATTTGCTTATCTGGTAGCTCTGTTAGTTAATATGGGTTTTTCCCATTGAAAATCTTGCTAAGAGGCAAAATGCTAGTTTAGGTAATTTTACCATAATGAGCTTGTATTTACATGGATGTTAATTCGAACAGTAAAATTAGATTTTGTATTTAGTGAATTAATCAGAGTGTCTGAAATGCACTTAAAGAAGTAACATATTTTGTATGTTGTAGTATTTAAACATTTGTTTAATAAAAGTCTGGCAGAAGCGAGAGAAGAGTGAACAACTACAGTCGACTCAGTGTGTTTTCTTTGTCTTTTACAGACATACTTTAAGCTGTAAGCAGGTTCCATCCCGTACCTGTTACACTAACACTGTGCTGTGTGCGTCTGTGGAAGTTAGCTAAAGGCTCTGCTATCTAAAACATGAGCAGGAAACACGTTTCCAGCAGTGGAAAGAAAACCAACCTGTTCTCTGTAGCTTGATTTCAGGAGTTAAAATCACATCCAGCAGTTTTCTTTGTCGGTGGAGCTCCTCTTCGTATCCACTTGTTGTTCTTTCTTCTGTTATATCTCTGATAACCGCAGCGAGCAGCCGTCGACTGAATAACTCTTTAAGATCCTTAAACCCGGCCATCTTACACACATCCAAGAGTCACAGAGGGAAAACTCAACTCAGCGCTGACGTCTTTACAACTTTACTCTGATCATCTACTGTTACGTTAGCACCCTAACGATCATTAATAAAGACACGGAGAATCACGTGTATGCTCAGCAGGAACGTTTACTCACAACTTGTGTTACACACTCAATGGTCCGGGTGGAAACAGCCCGCTTTTTTCCCTTTACAGAACACCTCCCCTCCCTTTGACTTGCATTGTAACCACGCGGTTGACCTTTTTTCCGCCACCATATTGCTGTATTTAAAACTCTGAAAACCTATCTTTGGCTGTTTATCCTCATTCACCTCATTGAATAGTGTATGTAATACAGATTATGTCCAATGGTTGGCGCTGCTGTACATAATTATCATTGTCTTAAAACTGTGGAAAATACCGGGAGTGACTCTGCACTGCACAGCTCCTCAGAAATCTCACAAAATAAGAGCAAATGTCCGGGTAAAAAAAAAGAATATTTTCACATATCATTTATAGACCCTCTAACAATCATATTTTAGTTGAAGGAAATAAATTTGACAACAAAATATATATCTACGATTCCTCAGAAAACAACCGCTCGGTTGAGTTGCCAGTCTACGCAAACGGCCTGGCTCAAGTCACTAATTTCTTATTTTGTTCACCTTTTCTAACCATTGCTACTCATTCAATTTATTAAATACATTATAGGTTATTTTAACAAGTTCTTCTCTCTGTGATGTTTACATCCAACTAAACATTTTGTTGCAGAAATGAAAGAAATCCATTCATGCCCAAAGTAACCCTAAACAGTCAACCAGCTGGTTGACCTGCATATCTGCTTCCTGATTGGGTAATCCGAAAAATATAACCTGAAATGTTGCTTAATGAAGAGGCAGGAACACAATTTTACCAACAAACATTTTTTTGCAAATAGATTTCTTAGTGTGGAAGTCAAAGGGTTAAGTAAGCATCCCCACCTGTGACATTTTCCAACACTCACAGAGGTAGGATAGGATAGGATAATACTTTATTGATCCCCAGAGGGGAAATTCAGGCGTTGCAGCAGCACAGACAAGTAAGATCAAAATACACATTAAACAGAATAGATAAGATAAATAAAAATAAAAACAGGGGGTATATACAAGTACAAAATGAATGATGAAGTTAACTATGCAGGGAATTGAGACAGTATTTGCAGAGAATGACAAGATAAAGTGACAAGTGATTAAAGTGACTTGGTATGATAAATAGCAGCAAGTAATGTAAACAACAGAGAAGAGAGGCAGTGTTGTACCACAGTAATGCAGAGTGCAGTTATATAATATAATGTAGTATAATATAATATAGAATAGAATATAGAATAGAATTACTTTATTGATCCCAAACTGGGAAATTGTGGCGTTACAGCAGCAGGTTATCCAACACACAATATGAGTAAAAAAAAAACAACACAATGTTACAAAGTAAATAAGTACTAAAAGATATAAAAAAATAAGAATGTGAATATGTACAACCAGGATTTAACTAAGCATTACTAGTCTTAAATAGGAAGATTAAATATGGAAGATTGAATGTAAATGTGCAAAAACAGAGTTGGAAATGGACAGTATTGACATAAATTAAAGTGCATGAGTGTAGACGTATTATAAGCAGAAACTATACAATATAGCGGTGAGTAGACAGCCAAATGAAGTGAACATGAGTGCAGGGATAATTTGTAAATTTAACATGTGCAGAACAGATGACAGTATGGAGAGACAGATATTATCATGATGACAGTTCTCTGCTCGCATGAGGTGAGCTGCTGTACAGAGTTAGGCCTTCGGTAAGAAAGATTTCTTGTATCTGTCCTTGTGACAGCGGAGTTGGATCAGTCTGTTGGAGAAGCTGCTCCGCTGTTTGTCCAGTAGGGTGTGCAGAGGGTGATCAGGATTATCCATAATGGATAACAGTTTGTTAAGAGTCCTACTCTCTGTCACCACTACAAAAGAGTCCAGCTTGCAGCCTATCACAGAGCAGGCCTTCTTAATGAGTTTGTCTAGTCTTTTAGTGTCACCAACTCCAATGCTGCTCCCCCAGCAGACCACAGCAGAGAACAGTGCACTGGCCACAACAGACTGATAGAAGATCTCCAACATCTTGCTGCACACGTTGAAGGATCTCAGCTTCCTCAGAAAGTAGAGTCGGCTCATCCCCTTCTTGTACACAGCCTGAGTGTTGGCCTTCCAGTTCAGTTTGTTGTCTATGTTGACACCCAGGTACTTGTACTCCTCCACCACAGACACATCCTCTCCCAGGATGCACAGCGGTGGTGGCTCTGTCCTCTTCCTTCTGAAGTCGATCACCATCTCCCTGGTCTTATCCATGTTCAGAATCAGGTGATTTCTTCCTGTCCACTCCACAAAGTTATCCACCAGCTCTCTGTACTCCCCCTCTTGCCCATCACTTATACACCCCACCACCGCAGAGTCATCAGAAAACTTCTGCAAGTGGCATGACCTGGAGTTGTACTGAAAGTCAGAGGTGTACAAGGTGAAAAGGAAAGGAGACAGCACAGTCCCCTGTGGAGCTCCTGTACTACTCTCCACCATTCCAGACTGAACACTGCCAAGTCGGACAAACTGTGGTCTGTCTGTCAGGTAGTCAGTAATCCAGGAGGTGATGGATGAGTCCACACCCATCAACTGCAGCTTCTCTTCCAGCAGTTGTGGCTGGATGGTGTTGAATGCACTGGAGAAATCAAAAAAGGTGATTCTCACAGTGCAGCCGTTTCCCTCCAGATGTGAGTGAGCACGCTGCAGCAGGTAGATGATGGCATCGTCCACTCCCAGGTGTGGCTGGTAGGTAAATTGTAGAGGGTCAAGGGATGGTTTCACCTCCGGCCTGAGGTGGGTCAAAACGAGCCTCTCCAACACTTTCATCACATGAGATGTGAGAGCCACTGGTCGATAGTCCTTGAGATCAGATGGTGTCGTCTTCTTTGGGACCGGGACCAAGCAGGACGTTTTCCACAGCACCGGCATCCTCTCCTGGCTCAGACTCAGGTTGAAGAGGTGTTGCAGAATCTCAGACAGCTGGCTGGCACAGGTCTTCAGAACCCTTGAGCTGATGCTGTCCGGGCCTGGAGCCTTGCTAATGTTTAGTTTCTCCAGCTGTCTCTTCACCTGGCCAGTTGTTAGAGTCAGGGGGGGGATGGAGCAATTCACCTCAGAGGGGGAAGTGCACTCCTGTGGTGCGGGGCCAGAGTCCAAAGAGTTCACCATGGGGGGTTGGGGGGGAGGGAGAAAATACAAAGGGAGGCTGTAAGGTGTGAAGTACAGGGGTGTTGTTTGAGGTGGGTTGGGGGAGGGAGAAAATACAAGGGGGGGCAGGGAGGTGTGAAGCACATGGGTGTTGTTTGAGGTGGGAGAGGCAGATGAAGGCTGTGCACTAAACCTATTGAAGAACAGGTTTAGCTCATTCGCCCTGTCCAGGCTGCCAGAATGTTGTCTTTCTCTCCCTTTGAAACCAGTGATTTCCCTCATTCCAGTCCACACATCCCTCACGTTGTTCTGATGGAGTTTGGCCTCCAGCTTTCTCCTGTATGAGTCCTTGCACACCCTCAGCTTTTCCCTCAGATCGTGCTGTATCCTTTTCAGCTCCTCCCTGTTTCCAGACCTGAAGGCTTGTTTCTTTTTGTTGAGAAGGGCTTTCAGGTCACTGGTGATCCAGGGTTTGTTGTTAGGAAAACAGCGTACAGTCCGGGCCGGTAAAGCAGTGTTTTCACAGAATTTAATGTATTCTCCTAACAGTCCTTGTGGTCACAGGCTGTCTTTGGACCAGGGGGATATACTCTGGTGTCAGTAGGACCAGGTTGTGGTCTGATCTACCCAGGGGGGGAAGGGCAGTGGTACTGTATGCTTCCTTAACGTTAGCATACAGAAGGTCCAGTGTTTTATTTTCTCTAGTTGGACAGTTAACATATTCATGAAAAGTGGGTAGTGTTTTGTCCATTTTTATAATAATAATTTATACTTTATTGATCCTGCGAGGGGAAATTTGTTTTTACACTCTGTCTAGTTAACATGCTACACAAACATAGGCCAAAATACACACACATGCACAAACAGGATCCTATGGACATGCACTAATGGAGAGGTCTCAGAGTGAGGGGGCTGCCCATGGTGGGCGCTCCTGGGCTGGTGGGGGGTTGGGGGGTTGGGTGCCTTGCTCAGGGGCACCTCAGCGGTGCACTGGCACCTCTCCAGCTACCAGATCAATTTCTGGACTTGGTCCGTGCCGGGACTTGAACCAGTGACCCTCCGATTCCCAACCCAAGTCCCTACAGACTGAGCTACTGCCGCCCATTTAAATGATTAAAGTCCCCGGTAATGGCTACAAAAGCATTTGGATGCTTAGTTTGAAGCTGTGAAACAGTAGAGTGAATGGCATCACTTGCAGACTCGGCATCAGCTGACGGTGGGATGTAAATAGCTATAACAATGGCATACGTGAATTCCTTGGGCAGGTAATATGGGCGCATTCCAACAGCTAACAGTTCAATGTCCAGGCTGTAGAGACGTTCCTTCACACTAACATGGCCAGGATTACACCATCTCTCACTCACATACAGTGCAATCCCTCCACCTTTCTTCTTACTGCTCTTAATAAAACACAGAGTTCAGACCAGGAGGCAGAGCTGCAGTCTTACACACTTCTCTGCGCCTCCCTTAGATCTGTTTCCCAGTCACTATAGCTGTAATTCTTAATCGAATTGTAGTTATACTATAGGTACTGTGTCTGTCCCCCGGTCCAGACCCGTTTTTATAAGTCATCCAAACGTAGAAAAAAAAAGCATAAATCGTCAAAATCTCATTAGAATCAAAACTACGAATACGATTTTGCTAAAAAAATCAGAAAATTCACTGCAGACTTTTAAACATTAGGTCCTTAGCATCCAAATCTCTTTTAGTGAACGATCTGATATCAGATCAGCATATTGATTTACTTTGTTTGACTGAAACCTGGCTGTGTCGAGATGAATATGTTAGTTTAAATGAATCCACTCCTCCCAGTCATTTTAGTACTCATATACCTTGAGACACTGGACGAGGTGGTGGAGTAGCAGCTATTTTTAATTCCAGTCTTTTAGTTAACCCTCGACCAAAGCTGAATTTTTCTTCTTTTGAAAGCCTTGTTCTTAGTCTTTCACATCCAGTCTCAAGAACCTTTCAGCCAGTTCTAGTTGTTGTAGTTTACCGCCCTCCTGGCCCATATTCTGAGTTTCTATCTGAATTTGCAGAATTTTTATCAGATTTAGTCTTTAGCAGTGATAGAATAATTGTTGTAAGTGACTTCAATATCCATGTGAATGTTGATAATGATAGCCTTAGCACAGCTTTCATGTCATTATTAGACTCTATTGGTTTCACCCAGGGTGTAAACGAACCTACCCATCGTTTTAACCACACCCTGGATCTTGTTTTGGCTTATGGCATTGAAATCCAAAACCTTACAGTTTTCCTAGAAAATCCTCTTCTATCAGACCATTTCCTTATTACTTTCGACTTTGTCCTACCAGAATTATCTCTGCTTAATAAAAATGTGCTCTCTAGAAGTTTATCTGATAGTGCTGTGGCTAGATTTAAGGAAGCTATTTCAGCTGCTTTTGATTCAGTACCGTGTTTCAACCCAGTTGGAAACTCTTATGATAGCTTTAGTCCCTCTCAGCTAGATCAGTTTGTTGATAGTGCAGTGGATTCGCTGAGAGTTACTCTTGATTCGATTGCTCCCCTAAAACAGAAGGTTATCAAACGGCAGAGAATAGCTCCATGGTTCAACTCAGAAACCCGTACTCTAAAACAATCGTCGCAAAATTTTGAAAGAATATGCCGCTCGACCAAAACGGTAGAATCTCGTTTATTCTGGCAGGATAGTCAGAAAATATATGAAGGCTCTACGTCACGCCCGAGCTGCCTACTACTCCTCTCTAATCGAGGAAAACAAAAGCAATCCTAGATACCTTTTCAGCACTGTAGCCAGGCTGACAGAGAGTCATGGCTCCATTGAGCCTTGTATTCCTCTAGCCCTCAGCAGTAATGATTTCCTGAGCTTTTTCAACAACAAAATTCTAGACATCAGAGACAAAATTAGTAACCTCCTGCCCTTACCTGGTGCAGATACGTCTGATACGGCAGAGACAGTTCCAGGACCACATATTAGTCTAGACTGTTTTTCTCCAATCGACCTTTCAGAGCTAAATTCAATTATTTCTACGTCGAAACCATCAACCTGTCTTTTAGACCCAATCCCAACCAAGCTGTTTAAGGAAGTCTTTCCCTTAGTTAGCAACTCTATATTAGATATGATCAATATGTCTTTACTGGCAGGCTATGTACCACAGTCATTTAAAGTAGCAGTAATCAAACCTCTACTTAAAAAACCTACTCTAGATTCAGGAACTCTAGCTAACTATAGGCCTATATCCAACCTTCCTTTTATCTCAAAGATCCTGGAGAAAGTGGTAGCTAATCAGCTGTGTGACTTTCTCCATGACAACAGTTTATTTGAGGAGTTTCAGTCAGGATTTAGAGTCCACCATAGCACTGAGACTGCACTAGTTAAAGTTACAAACGATCTACTTCTAGCTTCAGACAGGGGACTTCTCTCTGTGCTTGTCTTGTTGGAACTTAGTGCTGCTTTTGACACCATTGACCATCAGATCCTATTACACAGACTAGAACATTTACTTGGAATTACAGGGACTGCTTTAAGTTGGTTTGAATCCTACTTATCAGACCGATCTCAGTTTGTACATCTTAATGATAAGTCCTCTATGCACACCAAAGTTTGCCATGGAGTGCCACAAGGTTCAGTGCTTGGACCAATTCTCTTTACATTATATATGCTTCCTCTGGGAAATATTATGAGGAAACACTCCATACAGTTTCATTGTTATGCAGATGATACTCAGCTTTACGTATCAATCAAGCCCGATGGCACAAGTCAGTTATGTAAGCTAGAAACGTGCCTTAAGGACGTTAGGACCTGGATGACCAGAAGTGTTTTGCTACTTAACTCAGACAAGACTGAAGTTATTGTGTTAGGCCCTAAAAACCTCAGAGAGACTTTTTCTAGTGATTTGACTGTCCTTAATGACATCAGCCTGGCATCTAGCACCACTGTTAGGAATCTAGGAGTTCTATTTGATCAAGATATGTCCTTTAGCTCTCACATCAGGCAAATTTCAAGAACAGCCTATTTTCACCTTCGTAATATATCCAAGATCAGGAATATCCTGTCGCAAAATGATGCAGAAAAACTAGTTCATGCATTTGTTACCTCCAGATTGGATTATTGTAATTCTCTTTTGTCAGGTGCTCTGGTAAGTCTCTAAAGACTCTCCAACTAGTCCAGAACGCTGCTGCTTGTGTACTGACTAGAACTAGGAAAAGGGGCCACATTACTCCTGTGTTGGCTTCTTCTGGTGTAGACCAGCTCTTAGTTATGCTGCTATAGGCTTAGACTACCGGTGGAACTGGCACCTTGAGCTCCTCTCTCTCTCTGTGCATATACCGTACATCATATTACTGCATGTATCTATCTGTAAATCTCAGTCACTAACCATCTACTTTCCTGGGAGCTCTTGAGCTCTCTTAGGCTCCTCAAGATCGTTGGTTGACGGACTGCCAGAACAACAGAAAAGTCTGGTATATCCCCCATCATGGTGTTTACCATCCCAGGAAGAATAATTTGCGGGTTGTATTTGTGAAACAGGACCTGTATGCAAAAAGAAGGTGGAGACAGGTTCAATACATCTGGGATCTGTTCTGGAAGCGGTGGATTCAGGAGTACCTCCCTCTGCTTCAAGAACGGCAAAAGTGGAACAGAGAAAGGAGGAGTCTTGTGCCTGGAGACATTGTCATTATCATGGATTCAACTGCCCCTCGTGGCTGCTCGGCCGAGTGATCAAAACATTTCCTGACAAACATGGTGTTGTTCGGTCTGTTCGCCTTAAAACAAAGTCTAATGTGTTGGAAAGACCAGTCACCAAACTTTGTCTATTGAATGCAGCTGAAGATGTTTAATGATAATGCATTAATGGCATTGTTTTTGTTTGTGGCTCTTTGTTTGTATTTTGTGAATTGTTAGCTCCACTTGTCACTAACAATTAGGGGCCGGAGTGTAAGAGCCATATTCATGTTTTTGGGTCAAGCTGTAAATCATTTTCACTATTGTACCACTGGGTGTCGCTGTCCTATTGTTTAAGTCACAGGTATATATGTGCGTCACTTGTCAAGGTACGGGAGGTGTTTGACCCCGGAAGGGCTTACGGTTTTTGACCGCTGAGGCGGCAGGCGGCATGGAGAAACCACAGCTGTATTGTTTGTGTGTTTAGTTCAAAAGAATGGAAACTGATGGACGCTGTATTCACTTCATGGTGCTGCAATAAATGGATTGTATTATGCTGCAAACCAAAGACATGACTGCAGAAACCTTATTGATCGACAAACAGCAAACGGTATCGTATTGACCTACGACAGTACGGCGCGTCAGCCAGATCACTCCTGGGAGTCAAAACAAAACAGCTTTAGTATTAGACTAAGCTTCTATAGTGTCCCTCGGGTATGTTTTGTCTCGAGTGGGCGCGAGCCGTCGGCAGGTTTCACCCATTCTTCCATCTCGAAGTTCTCCTCGATCGTCTTCAGGACGTCTAAACTGATCGCGGTGCTGTGGGGGACGCACTGAGGAGAAACACCGACGTTTGAGCTCTGATGGAACAAACACCACATGACTTCAAATAACAAGGGAACTTTATCATTCATGTGGAGGCAGAGCAATAACATAGAACACCTTGTTCTGGCTTCTGGCCTTACAATAAACTACAAATACACCAGCTGGTACCAGGAGATACGTTTTAAATAATTCACTACACATGAAATAAAACAGCAGCTTTGGTTTGAACATCACTTCAGAGAACATGCATCTCTGAGTCTATACGCACATCGTGTGTTTGTCAGGAGACTTCTCAGAAAACATGTTTATATTTTCATTTCATTGTACAGTGTTCCCCTTTGTTATTTTTTGTATTATGTCTTTGCTTTAATACAGTGTATAGCTTCTGTACAGTTTATTTACGTAAATTTACTTTAATGAGTTGCATTTTGTACTTTTCAAGCTCTAGTTTTTTCTTTCAAATGTTAAACCTGCATCAACAAAACTAGGTGTAATGCCTGCCCCTGTTTTAAGGACTCTTAAATCCAAAAAAACAGCTTTCAGAGGATTGTTACTCATACACAGAAGCCATTGTCAAAATCCCAAGTCAGGTCTGCCACTGATTAAATACCAAGTTTAAAAACCAACTTAACCAAACGTCTCAAAAAATGTAATGTAACAAGGTAATCAGTCCAACAAACAAAGAAAATATGCTGCTTTACTTTACAAGCTTTATGGAGACACCCCAACACCTACACTAATAACTAACTCACTTAAGCCTCACTTCTTCAATGCCTTGTCGAGCTCGAGGCGTCTCCCAAACTCGGACACCATCCCAGAAGACCACTGACCTAGTCACCTGAAACACACCGAATTTGGTGCACCCCCTCCCCAGAGTTACCACCAAAAATAAAAAAGGCAAAATAACAAAGTGGCAAGTCCTGTTTGCCCGGCGGCTTGCTGATCAGGGTGCTCAAAAATAAAACTCTTATCAAACAAACCTTGTTACAGCATTGTCATTTTAAATATCAATTAATCAAAATGAAGGTCAAACTAACAAGTACAACTAATGCTCTGAAGAAAGTCAAATCTTCAAACAAGAAAAACATGTGATTCTCCCAACAAATTGTACCAGTAACAAGTCAGAGAGGTTACTTACCACTCTGCACAGATCAAGTTCCAAACAAACTACACAAACAATCTGATACACAACTAATTAGATTTACAGCGACCAAGTATCAAGCCAAATCCAAGTTCAGAAGTCAGACAAGCCCCCATTTTCTCACAACCCAGGCAAATCCTCCTAATCAAAGAATGTGCAAACTGTAAATCATTGGTGATTTCAATGGTGAATGTGTGTAGTGTTGACGAGAGAGAGACAGAGAATAAGAAGCCACTTTAAATACTGAGGCCCTGTGTGCCCAGGTGCACAGCATCAAATTAAGTGGCTCCGCCCCTCTTTACTTGAAGGCAACCTGAGTGGGGAGAAACACAAGGCAGCAGAAAGAGCACTGACTGGGTGTGTGGTTATGGTGCACCACAAACAGTGCACAGTGATCTGGGTCGGAACTTCGAGTCTGAGGTGTTCCAGAAACTGGGCTCACTGTTATTGAGAAAATGCACAACACACCTTTTCGACCACAGTCTGATGGACCGGTAGAAAGATTTAACTGCACCCTGCAGAAGATTCTGGCCACAACAGCCGAGCGCTGACACGGGGACCTTAGGATCCCCTACACTGTCATGGCTTACAGAGCAACCAGGCACAGCGCTACCAGTTTCACACCCAACTTCATGATGTTCGGCCGTGAAGTTAGTGAACCGGGGGACCTGGTAACTGGCCTGCCCCCCGACCCTTAAACAGCTCCTTCATCCCCTGAGTATGTCCAGCAACTCCGGGAGAGTCAGAGTGGAGTTGGCTCATCGGATTGCCAGAGATGCACTGGGGGAGTCAGTGAAGCAGCGAAAAGGAAGCGATATGCGAATGATTAGCGAATGATAACAGAACAAATATACACACAATTGAAGTGTTTTTTTCCATATACCATTTAGTTATACACACTAAAGGCTATAATGCATTTCTATTGTTTCTCCTAACAATATGTTGAGTAAATCCAGAATGCCAGATGACATCTACAGGTGTTGTCATTCAGTTTGTGATCAAAGGCTGCAGCAGTTTTGTGCCCAGTGGCCTCTGCACTCTTAATTAATCCTGTGCATGTTCAGGTGTCATTGAGATTTTCTTTATTTTGTATTCTGACTGCAGGATTCTTATTAAGGGTTAAAGGTTTTCAGTTAAATAAACCTGGACCTGATCTGACTGTGGTCGCTCTGCATCAGGATCTGCTGAGTTCCTTTTCTTTACCAAAGAGACTTTAGGCACTCGACACAAAATAACACAAGTAGATGAAAGTCTTTCTCACTCTACATCAGTTTATTTATTACAAGGTTACACATGAGCTGTCTGAAGAACTTCTGCTACCCAACACAGAGGCATCCAAGGAAACAGAGTGACAGAAAGAAGAGAAGATATCAGGAGAGAAGAATCCTTACACTGTAACTGTTTCATATAAACACTTTCAATTCAAACGTCATAGCTGATCCCAACTTACTGGTTCATATGTCAGCAACAAAACATAAATTTCAAATAGTAGAGACAGATTTATGTCTTTTATCTCTTTTTTGTCTTATATACACATTAGTGATGTTAAGTTGGAATCCTTTGGATCAGTTTTACCATTGCACAGGATTAGCATCTCTCTCCTGTATGAATCATCATGTGTGTGGTCAGATGTTGTCTTCGGGTAAAGCTTTTACTGCAAACAGAGCAGCTGAAGGGTTTATCTCCTGTATGCACTAACATGTGTATGGTCAGACTACCTCTTACGGTAAAGCTTTTACTGCAAACAGAGCAGCTGAAGGGTTTCTCTCCTGTATGAACTAACATGTGTGTGGTCAGACTACCTCTTACGGTAAAGCTTTTACTACAAACAGAGCAGCTGAAGGGTTTCTCTCCTGTATGAACTAACATGTGTGTGGTCAGAGTTCCTCTTTGGGTAAAGCTTTTACTGCAAACAGAGCAACTGAAGGGTTTCTCTCCTGTATGAACTAACATGTGTCTGGTCAGATGTTGTCTTAGGGTAAAGCTTTCACTGCAAACAGAGCAGCTGAAGGCTTTCTCTCCTGTATGAACTAACATGTGTGTGGTCAGATGTTGTCTTTGTGTAAAGCTTTTACTGCAAACAGAGCAGCTGAAGGGTTTCTCTCCTGTATGAACTAACATGTGTTTTGTCAGATTCCCTTTCTGGTTAAATCTTTTACCACACTCCGAGCAGCTGTGTGGTCTCTTACCAGTCTTTAGTTTCTTATTTTTCAAGTTTAATTCTGACAGATCTTCTCTTGTCTCTTTCCAATCATCACTGTCATCAGTCTCAGGTTCACCAGAGTCTTCAGTCTCTGGTTGTAAACGTCTTTCTGGATCTGAGTCTCTCTCTGGTTCTGCTCCTCCACAGTCCTCTCCATCAACTCCTGTTTCCATCTGTTCAGTTTGTCTCTGATGAAGCTGTGAGGACTGAGGTTTCTCTTCATCATCTTCACTCTTCACAGAGACAGGAGTGAAGGTGAACTTGGCGGTATCAGCCTCCTCCAGTCCTTGAAGCTGTTCTTCCTCCTGACTGATCCACAGTTCCTCATGTTCTTCTTTAATGTGTTGGGGCTTAGTGTCCTCCTGGTCCAGAATGTGGCTCCACTCCTGCTGCTCAGGTGGAAGCTCTTCTTTACTCACCAACAGCTGCTGGACATCTGCAGGACACAGTAAACAAACATTAACGGTACTTAAACTGCTTTTTAAATATTAATAAGGGCTGTCAAATGATTTCATTTTTAAAGGCTGAAAATCAATAGTTCACTAGAATTGATCACATTTTAATCATGTTTGGAATTCACTCATTTTGTATTTAAAAAACGTTTTTAATGCTTTTATTTTGTAATGCCTTAAGCTTAGGTTACTTTACTTCCTTTTTGGATACAAACCTACCTTTATTTTGAATGAAAATAAGGAACTTGTCTAAGGCTGGGAAGATTGAGATTTCTCATCATCATCATTAAGTCCTGGAGAGCGGGCAACCAAGGTTTGAATCTGACCTGTGGCTCTTTTCCAAAACGGTGAATATGATCAGACAGTATGTTGAACAGAAAGGCTGGCGTTATGTAAATGAGCCATGTGCTGCTGATCACTTCCTGATTATGTCAGATACTACCTCTTCACACACCAAAGTGCTGAGCTAGCTCAATCTTTAGGAAAGAATAAGATGTGTCCAACAGAGAGTTTTTTTTGCAATTAAATTGCGGAAGCAAGCGGAAATTGCAACAATTAGTTGCATTTTCTTTTTAATATAAAAAATCGAGACTTTTTGTTATTAAACTATGTTCTTACACACACGTTGATGTAGGGATGTAATGATTCACTCAACTCACGATACGATTCACGAGACTGGGTTCACGATACGATTCTTTCACAAATTGAGACTGAAGAAACATTTTCAGATAAACAAACAAAACAAAACACCATGGGGGGGGGGGGGGGGGTGAGGCACAGACCCTTAAAGGGATCATGCTGTTCATGTGTTTCTCTGAATGACAGCAGTCAAAACAATTATTTCAACTTGTAACGGTCTGTCTATTTTAGTTTTTGTTCCTGCAGCTCCCTTTTCTGAGCTCACCTGAATGCATCTCTCATTGTCTGAGCGCACCTGAATGCATCTCTCATTGTCTGAGCACCCCTGAATGCATCTCTCATTGTCTGAGCACCCCTGAATGCAGCATGGTCACAGCGCATCTCCTGAGTAACGGCAGAGAGAGAGACATGCCCAGAAAAGTCTGAAGTAAGCTAAGCGGCCTACTTTATTTTCTGATGGTTCTTAAGGACTTTTTATTATTGTGCACACCCAGGCCTCCGCTGGTGAAAGTGTGCTCACCTGTGTGTGCGCGCAAGTGTCTGTGTGTGTGTACAGTGTAGTGTCTCAGCTACAGACATCACACCCCCAGTCTCTTATTCTCATCTCAGGAGACTTTAATCACGCTTCCCTGTCTGCCACTCTCCCTACTTTCACTCAGTATGTTGACTGCCATACCAGGGACAATAAAACTTTGGACTTACTGTATGCAAACACCAAGGATGCATACAGATCATCACCCCTCCCCCCACTGGGCCGCTCAGACCACAACCTGGTGAGACTGCAGCTCATTTACATACCTATGGTGAAAAAAACAACCCCCCACAACCAGGTATGTGAAGAAGTGGTCTAAGCAGGCCACTGAGGCGCTGCAGGACTGCTTCGACACCACTGACTGGGAGGTGCTGAGCAGCCCACATGGGGAGGACATTGACGGTTTAACCCACTGTATCACAGATTACAGAAACTTCTGTGTTGAGAACACTGTACCCACCCAAAAAATACAGTGTTTCTCCAACAACAAACCCTGGGTGACCCCTGAGCTGAAAACCCTGCTCAATGAAAAGAAGAGGGTTTTTAGAGCTGGAGATAGAGAGGAGCTGAGGAGGGTGCAGAAGGAGCTCAAGATAAAAATCAAGGAGGGGAAAGCGAGCTACCGGGCAAAGATGGAGGAGCATTTACAACAGAAAAATGCAAGAGAAGTCTGGAGGGGCCTGAATAACATCTCAGGTCACAGCAGAAGGCGTGGGAGGGGCCCTGAAGCAGGAGACAGGGAGTGGGCAAATTAACTGAATCTGTTCTTCAATAGATTTGATTCTGCTCCCAACCCCACCCCCACCCACCAGAGCGCAGACCAGCCCTCTTCTCAGACATTCCATCTGAGTACCCTGCCACCCCCCTCAACAACCTCCTCCTCTTCTTCTTCCTCCTCCACCGACGGCCTCTCCATAACAGCTGATCAGGTGAGAAGTCAGCTGAGGAAGATCAAGGTGAGGAAGGCAACAAGGTCCCGACGGCATCAGCTCCAGACTCCTGAAGGACTGTGCAGACCAGCTCTGTGAGGTTCTTCTGCACATCTTCAACCTTTTAAAATTACACACCTTAAAGTTTGGGGATCTGGTAGAATTTAAGACTGCACAAATAATGTATAAAGCAAAAAATAAACTGCTACCTGTAAACATACAAAAACTGTTCAAAGACAGAGAGGGGGGTTATAACTTTAGAGGGAAACTAAATTTGAAACAGCATTATGCTCGGACCAATTTAAAAAGTATGTGTATTTCCATTTGTGGGGTGGTTTTGTGGAATGGTCTTGACAAAACGATTAAACAAAGTATGAATATAATGCAATTGTAAAAAAATGTACAAAAGATATATCTTTGAAAAGTACAGAAATGAGGAAGGAGAATGTAAATCTCACAGCTGTTAATGGCGCCTGTTCATTTTGTTCTTTTTGTTTTGTTCTGTTTTTCTTAATAGCTCGATTGGAGTATTTTTTTGTATTGTCTGTTTATTTTATTTTATTGGATTTTGCATTTGTTAATGATGAAGAATGGGGGTAGGACTTGACAAGCCTAGGCTTCTTCATATCCCTTTTCGAACGAGTCAAATGTGTATTATATTGAAATTGGCTTTTCATTTTATTTTATACAGATTTTTATTTTTTTCCATTTGTTTATTAATTTTCATCTATTTTTTAATCATTCGAAATAAAGAAGAAATAAATAAACCTGAGTCTGAGACTGGAGAGGGTCCCGACTCTGTGGAATGTGTGTATATGTGTGTGTGTGTGTGTGTGTGTGTGTGTGTGTGTATATATATGTGTGTGTGTGTGTGTGTGTGTATGTGTGTATGTGTGTGCATCGTGCGCGACACAGAGAGCAGAGGAGAATTGTAAACGACCATGTAGAGACAGAAATGACATGATGCCGTCGTGTAAATAAGATAGAATAAACTATCGTTTCTGAAGTGGAGGCTGGCTTGACCGCAGTCTTATGCAGAGGGTGGCCTGAAGTTTGTGTGCCCAAAGATACAATTGAATAGCATATTGTTAACGTTTCTAAAACGTATCTCCAATAACCAGATCCGTTGCTGGATTCAATAGGTGAAGACTTAAAGAGTCTTTTAGTCCAGTAAACTCAATGATGTTGTTAGCAGGAGCTAGCTGCAGCTAACACTGTGCTGTGTGCGTCTGTGGAAGTTAGCTAAAGGCTCTGCTATCTGAAACATGAGCAGGAAACACGTTTCCAGCAGTGGAAAGAAAACCAACCTGTTCTCTGTAGCTTGATTTCAGGAGTTAAAATCACATCCAGCAGTTTTCTTTGTCGGTGGAGCTCCTCTTCGTATCCACTTGTTGTTCTTTCTTCTGTTATATCTCTGATAACCGCAGCGAGCAGCCGTCGACTGAATAACTCTTTAAGATCCTTAAACCCGGCCATCTTACACACATCCAAGAGTCACAGAGGGAAAACTCAACTCAGCGCTGACGTCTTTACAACTTTACTCTGATCATCTACTGTTACGTTAGCACCCTAACGATCATTAATAAAGACACGGAGAATCACGTGTATGCTCAGCAGGAACGTTTACTCACAACTTGTGTTACACACTCAATGGTCCGGGTGGAAACAGCCCGCTTTGTTCCCTTTACAGAACACCTCCCCTCCCTTTGACTTGCATTGTAACCACGCGGTTGACCTTTTTTCCGCCACCATATTGCTGTATTTAAAACTCTGAAAACCTATCTTTGGCTGTTTATCCTCATTCACCTCATTGAATAGTGTATGTAACACAGATTATGTCCAATGGGTGGCGCTGCTGTACATAATTATCATTGTCTTAAAACTGTGGAAAATACCGGGAGTGACTCTGCACTGCACAGCTCCTCAGAAATCTCACAGAATAAGAGCAAATGTCCGGGTAAAAAAAAAATATATTTTCACATATCATTTATAGACCCTCTAACAATCATATTTTAGTTGAAGGAAATAAATTTGACAACAAAATATATATCTACGATTCCTCAGAAAACAACCGCTCGGTTGAGTTGCCAGTCTACGCAAACGGCCTGGCTCAAGTCACTAATTTCTTATTTTGTTCACCTTTTCTAACCATTGCTACTCATTAAATTTATTAAATAAATTATAGGTTATTTTAACAAGTTCTTCTCTCTGTGATGTTTACATCTAACTAAACATTTTGTTGCAGAAATGAAAGAAATCCATTCATGTCCAAAGTAACCCTAAACAGGCAACCAGCTGGTTGACCTGCATATCTGCTTCCTGATTGGGTAATCCGAAAAATATAACCTGAAATGTTGCTTAATGAAGAGGCAGGAACACAATTTTACCAACAAACATTTTTTTGCAAATAGATTTCTTAGTGTGGAAGTCAAAGGGTTAAGTAAGCATCCCCACCTGTGACATTTTCCAACACTCACAGAGGTAGGATAGGATAGGATAATACTTTATTGATCCCCAGAGGGGAAATTCAGGCGTTGCAGCAGCACAGACAAGTAAGATCAAAATACACATTAAACAGAATAGATAAGATAAATAAAAATAAAAACAGGGGGTATATACAAGTACAAAATGAATGATGAAGTTAACTATGCAGGGAATTGAGACAGTATTTGCAGAGAATGACAAGATAAAGTGACAAGTGATGATTAAAGTGACTTGGTATGATAAATAGCAGCAAGTAATGTAAACAGCAGAGAAGAGAGGCAGTGTTGTACCACAGTAATGCA
Source organism: Labrus mixtus (assembly GCF_963584025.1). Lineage (NCBI taxonomy): Eukaryota > Metazoa > Chordata > Actinopteri > Labriformes > Labridae > Labrus > Labrus mixtus. Next base: position 2,659,151 of record NC_083612.1, on the reverse strand, counting down.
GAGTGCAGTTATATAATATAATGTAGTATAATATAATATAGAATAGAATATAGAATAGAATTACTTTATTGATCCCAAACTGGGAAATTGTGGCGTTACAGCAGCAGGTTATCCAACACACAATATGAGTAAAAAAAAAACAACACAATGTTAGCAAATCTAAACACAATATAATATTAACTACAAAGTAAATAAGTACTAAAAGATATAAAAAAAAATAAGAATGTGAATATGTACAACCAGGATTTAACTAAGCATTACTAGTCTTAAATAGGAAGATTAAATATGGAAGATTGAATGTAAATGTGCAAAAACAGAGTTGGAAATGGACAGTATTGACATAAATTAAAGTGCATGAGTGTAGACGTATTATAAGCAGAAACTATACAATATAACGGCGAGTAGACAGCCAAATGAAGTGAACATGAGTGCAGGGATAATTTGTAAATTTAACATGTGCAGAACAGATGACAGTATGGAGAGACAGATATTATCATGATGACAGTTCTCTGCTCGCATGAGGTGAGCTGTTGTACAGAGTTATGGCCTTCGGTAAGAAAGATTTCCTGTATCTGTCCTTGTGACAGCGGAGTTGGATCAGTCTGTTGGAGAAGCTGCTCCGCTGTTTGTCCAGTAGGGTGTGCAGAGGGTGATCAGGATTATCCATAATGGATAACAGTTTGTTAAGAGTCCTACTCTCTGTCACCACTACAAAAGAGTCCAGCTTGCAGCCTATCACAGAGCAGGCCTTCTTAATGAGTTTGTCTAGTCTTTTAGTGTCACCAACTCCAATGCTGCTCCCCCAGCAGACCACAGCAGAGAACAGTGCACTGGCCACAACAGACTGATAGAAGATCTCCAACATCTTGCTGCACACGTTGAAGGATCTCAGCTTCCTCAGAAAGTAGAGTCGGCTCATCCCCTTCTTGTACGCAGCCTGAGTGTTGGTCTTCCAGTTCAGTTTGTTGTCTATGTTGACACCCAGGTACTTGTACTCCTCCACCACAGACACATCCTCTCCCAGGATGCACAGCGGTGGTGGCTCTGTCCTCTTCCTTCTGAAGTCAATCACCATCTCCCTGGTCTTATCCATGTTCAGAATCAGGTGATTTCTTCCTGTCCACTCCACAAAGTTATCCACCAGCTCTCTGTACTCCCCCTCTTGCCCATCACTTATACACCCCGCCACCGCAGAGTCATCAGAAAACTTCTGCAAGTGGCATGACCTGGAGTTGTACTGAAAGTCAGAGGTGTACAAGGTGAAAAGGAAAGGAGACAGCACAGTCCCCTGTGGAGCTCCTGTACTACTCTCCACCATTCCAGACTGAACACTGCCAAGTCGGACAAACTGTGGTCTGTCTGTCAGGTAGTCAGTAATCCAGGAGGTGATGGACGAGTCCACACCCATCAACTGCAGCTTCTCTTCCAGCAGTTGTGGCTGGATGGTGTTGAATGCACTGGAGAAATCAAAAAAGGTGATTCTCACAGTGCAGCCGTTTCCCTCCAGATGTGAGTGAACACGCTGCAGCAGGTACATGATGGCATCGTCCACTCCCAGGTGTGGCTGGTAGGTAAATTGTAGAGGGTCAGGGGATGGTTTCACCTCCGGCCTGAGGTGGGTCAAAACGAGCCTCTCCAACACTTTCATCACGAGATGTGAGAGCCACTGGTCGATAGTCCTTGAGATCAGATGGTGTCGTCTTCTTTGGGACCGGGACCAAGCAGGACGTTTTCCACAGCACCGGTATCCTCCTGGCTCAGACTCAGGTTGAAGAGGTGTTGCAGAATCTCAGACAGCTGGCTGGCACAGGTCTTCAGAACCCTTGGGCTGATGCTGTCCGGGCCTGGAGCCTTGCTAATGTTTAGTTTCTCCAGCTGTCTCTTCACCTGGCCAGTTGTTAGAGTCAGGGGGGGATGGAGCAATTCACCTCAGAGGGGGAAGTGCACTCCTGTGGTGCGGGGCCATGGTGTTCACCATGGGGGGTTGGGGGGGAGGGAGAAAATACAAAGGGAGGCTGTAAGGTGTGAAGTACAGGGGTGTTGTTTGAGGTGGGTTGGGGGAGGGAGAAAATACAAGGGGGGGCAGGGAGGTGTGAAGCACAGGGGTGTTGTTTGAGGTGGGAGAGGCAGATGAAGGCTGTGCACTAAACCTATTGAAGAACAGGTTTAGCTCATTCGCCCTCTCCAGGCTGCCAGAATGTTGTCTTTCTCTCCCTTTGAAACCAATGATTTCCCTCATTCCAGTCCACACATCCCTCACGTTGTTCTGATGGAGTTTGGCCTCCAGCTTTCTCCTGTATGAGTCCTTGCACACCCTCAGCTTTTCCCTCAGATCGTGCTGTATCCTTTTCAGCTCCTCCCTGTTTCCAGACCTGAAGGCTTGTTTCTTTTTGTTGAGAAGGGCTTTCAGGTCACTGGTGATCCAGGGTTTGTTGTTAGGAAAACAGCGTACAGTCCGGGCCGGTAAAGCAGTGTTTTCACAGAATTTAATGTATTCTGTGATGCAGTCAGTCATGCTGTTAATGTCCTCTCCATTTGGCTCGCAGAGTACATCCCAGTCTGTGGACTCAAAGCAGTCCTGCAGTGCCTCATTGCTCTCCTGTGTCCACCTCCGAACAGTCCTTGGCTGTCTTTGGACCAGGGGGATATACTCTGGTGTCAGTAGGACCAGGTTGTGGTCTGATCTGCCCAGGGGGGGAAGGGCAGTGGTACTGTATGCTTCCTTAACGTTAGCATACAGAAGGTCCAGTGTTTTATTTTCTCTAGTTGGACAGTTAACATATTCATGAAAAGTGGGTAGTGTTTTGTCCATTTTTATAATAATAATTTATACTTTATTGATCCTGCGAGGGGAAATTTGTTTTTACACTCTGTCTAGTTAACATGCTACACAAACATAGGCCAAAATACACACACATGCACAAACAGGATCCTATGGACATGCACTAATGGAGAGGTCTCAGAGTGAGGGGGCTGCCCATGGTGGGTGCTCCTGGGCTGGTGGGGGGTTGGGTGCCTTGCTCGGGGGCACCTCAGCGGTGCACTGGCACCTCTCCAGCTACCAGACCAATTTCTGGACTTGGTCCGTGCCGGGACTTGAACCAGTGACCCTCCGATTCCCAACCCAAGTCCCTACAGACTGAGCTACTGCCGCCCATTTACATGATTAAAGATTAAAGGTAATGGCTACAAAAGCATTTGGGTGCTTAGTTTGAAGCTGTGAAACAGTAGAGTGAATGGCATCACTCGCAGACTCGGCATCAGCTGACGGTGGGATGTAAACAGCTATAACAATGGCATACGTGAATTCCTTGGGCAGGTAATATGGGCGCATTCCAACAGCTAACAGTTCAATGTCCAGGCTGTAGAGACGTTCCTTCACACTAACATGGCCAGGATTACACCATCTCTCACTCACATACAGTGCAATCCCTCCACCTTTCTTCTTACTGCTCTTAATAAAACACAGAGTTCAGACCAGGAGGCAGAGCTGCAGTCTTACACACTTCTCTGCGCCTCCCTTAGATCTGTTTCCCAGTCACTATAGGTGTAATTCTTAATCGAATTGTAGTTATACTATAGGTACTGTGTCTGTCCCCCGGTCCAGACCCGTTTTTATAAGTCATCCAAACGTAGAAAAAAAAAGCATAAATCGTCAAAATCTCATTAGAATCAAAACTACGAATACGATTTTGCTAAAAAATCAGAAAATTCACTGCAGACTTTTGAACATTAGGTCCTTAGCATCCAAATCTCTTTTAGTGAACGATCTGATATCAGATCAGCATATTGATTTACTTTGTTTGACTGAAACCTGGCTGTGTCGAGATGAATATGTTAGTTTAAATGAATCCACTCCTCCCAGTCATTTTAGTACTCATATACCTTGAGACAGTGGACGAGGTGGTGGAGTAGCAGCTATTTTTAATTCCAGTCTTTTAGTTAACCCTCGACCAAAGCTGAATTTTTCTTCTTTTGAAAGCCTTGTTCTTAGTCTTTCACATCCAGTCTCAAGAACCTTTCAGCCAGTTCGAGTTGTTGTAGTTTACCGCCCTCCTGGCCCATATTCTGAGTTTCTATCTGAATTTGCAGAATTTTTATCAGATTTAGTCTTTAGCAGTGATAGAATAATTGTTGTAAGTGACTTCAATATCCATGTGAATGTTGATAATGATAGCCTTAGCACAGCTTTCATGTCATTATTAGACTCTATTGGTTTCACCCAGGGTGTAAACGAACCTACCCATCGTTTTAACCACACCCTGGATCTTGTTTTGGCTTATGGCATTGAAATCCAAAACCTTACAGTTTTCCTAGAAAATCCTCTTCTATCAGACCATTTCCTTATTACTTTCGACTTTGTCCTACCAGAATTATCTCTGCTTAATAAAAATGTGCTCTCTAGAAGTTTATCTGATAGTGCTGTAGCTAGATTTAAGGAAGCTATTTCAGCTGCTTTTGATTCAGTACCGTGTTTCAACCCAGTTGGAAACTCTTATGATAGCTTTAGTCCCTCTCAGCTAGATCAGTTTGTTGATAGTGCAGTGGATTCGCTGAGAGTTACTCTTGATTCGATTGCTCCCCTAAAACAGAAGGTTATCAAACGGCAGAGAATAGCTCCATGGTTCAACTCAGAAACCCGTACTCTAAAACAATCGTCGCAAAATTTTGAAAGAATATGGCGCTCGACCAAAACGGTAGAATCTTGTTTATTCTGGCAGGATAGTCAGAAAATATATGAAGGCTCTACGTCACGCCCGAGCTGCCTACTACTCCTCTCTAATCGAGGAAAACAAAAGCAATCCTAGATACCTTTTCAGCACTGTAGCCAGGCTGACAGAGAGTCATGGCTCCATTGAGCCTTGTATTCCTTTAGCCCTCAGCAGTAATGATTTCCTGAGCTTTTTCAACAACAAAATTCTAGACATCAGAGACAAAATTAGTAACCTCCTGCCCTTACCTGGTGCAGATACGTCTGATACGGCAGAGACAGTTCCAGGACCAGATATTAGTCTAGACTGTTTTTCTCCAATCGACCTTTCAGAGCTAAATTCAATTATTTCTACGTCGAAACCGTCAACCTGTCTTTTAGACCCAATCCCAACCAAGCTGTTTAAGGAAGTCTTTCCCTTAGTTAGCAACTCTATATTAGATATGATCAATATGTCTTTACTGGCAGGCTATGTACCACAGTCATTTAAAGTAGCGGTAATCAAACCTCTACTTAAAAAACCTACTCTAGATTCAGGAACTCTAGCTAACTATAGGCCTATAGCCAACCTTCCTTTTATCTCAAAGATCCTGGAGAAAGTGGTAGCTAATCAGCTGTGTGACTTTCTCCATGACAACAGTCAGGATTTAGAGTCTACCATAGCACTGAGACTGCACTAGTTAAAGTTACAAACGATCTACTTCTAGCTTCAGACAGGGGACTTCTCTCTGTGCTCGTCTTGTTGGAACTTAGTGCTGCTTTTGACACCATTGACCATCAGATCCTATTACACAGACTAGAACATTTACTTGGAATTACAGGGACTGCTTTAAGTTTGTTTGAATCCTACTTATCAGACCGATCTCAGTTTGTACATCTTAATGATAAGTCCTCTATGCACACCAAAGTTTGCCATGGAGTGCCACAAGGTTCAGTGCTTGGACCAATTCTCTTAACATTATATATGCTTCCTCTGGGAAATATTATGAGGAAACACTCCATACAGTTTCATTGTTATGCAGATGATACTCAGCTTTATGTATCAATCAAGCCCGATGGCACCAGTCAGTTATGTAAGCTAGAAACGTGCCTTAAGGACATTAGGACCTGGATGACCAAAAATGTTTTGCTACTTAACTCAGACAAGACTGAAGTTATTGTGTTAGGCCCTAAAAACCTCAGAGAGACTTTTTCTAGTGATTTGACTGTCCTTAATGACATCAGCCTGGCATCTAGCACCACTGTTAGGAATCTAGGAGTTCTATTTGATCAAGATATGTCCTTTAGCTCTCACATCAGGCAAATTTCAAGAACAGCCTATTTTCACCTTCGTAATATATCCAAGATCAGGAATATCCTATCGCAAAATGATGCAGAAAAACTAGTTCATGCATTTGTTACCTCCAGATTGGATTATTGTAATTCTCTTTTGTCAGGGTGCTCTGGTAAGTCTCTAAAGACTCTCCAACTAGTCCAGAACGCTGCAGCTTGTGTACTGACTAGAACTAGGAAAAGGGACCACATTACTCCTGTGTTGGCTTCTCTGCACTGGCTCCCTATACAGTCTAGAATAGAATTCAAGATCCTTCTTCTCACTTACAAAGCTCTAAATGGCCAGGCACCATCTTACCTGAAGGAGCTACTAGTGCCGTACTGCCCCTCGAGAACATTACGGTCCCAGAATGCAGGCCTACTAGTGGTACCTACAGTCTCTAAGTGTACTATGGGAGGTAAAGCCTTCAGTTATCGGGCTCCTCTCCGCTGGAATCGCCTTCTAGCCGGGATCCGGGAGGCAGACACAGTCTGTATTTTTAAGAACAGACTTAAAACTTTCCTTTTTGATAAATCTTATAGTTAGGGCTGGTGCTGGTGTAGACCAGCTCTTAGTTATGCTGCTATAGGCTTAGACTACCGGTGGAACTGGCACCTTGAGCTCCTCTCTCTCTCTGTGCATATACCGTACATCATATTACTGCATGTATCTATCTGTAAATCTCAGTCACTAACCACCTACTTTCCTGGGAGCTCTTGAGCTCTCTTAGGCTCCTCAAGATCGTTGGTTGACGGCCTGCCAGAACAACAGAAAAGTCTGGTATATCCCCCATCATGGTGTTTACCATCCCAGGAAGAATAATTTGCGGGTTGTATTTGTGAAACAGGACCTGTATGCAAAAAGAAGGTGGAGACAGGTTCAATGTATCTGGGACCTGTTCTGGAAGCGGTGGATTCAGGAGTACCTCCCTCTGCTTCAAGAACGGCAAAAGTGGAACAGAGAAAGGAGGAGTCTTGTGCCTGGAGACATTGTCATTGTCATGGATTCAACTGCCCCTCGTGGCTCTTGGCTGCTCGACCGAGTGATCGAAACAGTTCCTGACAAACATGGTGTTGTTCGGTCTGTTCGCCTTAAAACAAAGTCTAATGTGTTGGAAAGACCAGTCACCAAACTTTGTCTATTGAATGCAGCTGAAGATGTTTAATGATAATGCATTAATGGCATTGTTTTTGTTTGTGGCTCTTTGTTTGTATTTTGTGAATTGTTAGCTCCACTTGTCACTAACAATTAGGGGCCGGAGTGTAAGAGCCATATTCATGTTTTTGGGTCAAACTGTAAATCATTTTCACTGTTGTGCCACTGGGTGTCGCTGTCCTATTGTTTAAGTCACAGGTATATATGTGCGTCACTTGTCAAGGTACGGGAAGTGTTTGACCCCGGAAGGGCTTACGGTTTTTGACCACTGAGGCGGCAGGCGGCATGGAGAAACCACAGCTGTATTGTTTGTGTTTAGTTCAAAGGAATGGAAACTGATGGACGCTGTATTCACTTCATGGTGCTGCAATAAATGGATTGTATTATGCTGCAAACCAAAGACATGACTGCAGAAATCTTATTGATCAACAAACAGCAAACGGTATCGTATTGACCTACGACAGTACGGCGCGTCAGCCAGATCACTCCTGGGAGTCAAAACAAAACAGCAGCTTTAGTATTAGACTGAGCTTCTATAGTGTCCCTCGTGTATGTTTTGTCTCGAGTGGGCGCGAGCCGTCGGCAGGTTTCACCCATTCTTCCATCTCGAAGTTCTCCTCGATCGTCTTCAGGACGTCTAAACTGATCGCGGTGCTGTGGGGGACACACTGAGGAGAAACACAGACGTTTGAGCTCTGATGGAACAAACACCACATGACTTCAAATAACACGTGAACTTTATCATTCATGTGGAGGCAGAGCAATAACATAGAACACCTTGTTGTGGCTTCTGGCCTTACAATAAACTACAAATACACCAGCTGGTACCAGGAGATACGTTTCAAATAATTCACTACACATGAAATAAAACAGCAGCTTTGGTTTGAACATCACTTCAGAGAACATGCATCTCTGAGTCTATACGCACATCGTGTGTTTGTTAGGAGACTTCTCAGAAAACATGTTTATATTTTCATTTCATTGTACAGTGTTCCCCTTTGTTATTTTTTGTATTATGTCTTTGCTTTAATACAGTGTATAGCTTCTGTACAGTTTATTTAAGCAAATTTACTTTAATGAGTTGCATTTTGTACTTTTCAAGCTCTAGTTTTTTCTTTCAAATGTTAAACCTGCATCAACAAAACTAGGTGTAATGCCTGCCCCTGTTTTAAGGACTCTTAAATCCAAAAAAACAGCTTTCAGAGGATTGTTACTCATACACAGAAGCCATTGTCAAAATCCCAAGTCAGGTGTGCCACTGATTAAATACCAAGTTTAAAAACCAACTTAACCAAACGTCTCAAAATGTAATGTAACAAGGTAATCAGTCCAACAAACAAAGAAAATATGCTGCTTTACTTTACAAGCTTTATGAAGACACCCCAACACCTACACTAATAACTAACTCACTTAAGCCTCACTTCTTCAATGGCTTGTCGAGCTCGAGGCGTCTCCCAAACTCGGACACCATCCCAGAAGACCACTGACCTAGTCACCTGAAACACACCGAATTTGGTGCACCCCCTCCCCAGAGTTACCACCAAAAATAAAAAAGGCAAAATAACAAAGTGGCAAGTCCTGCTTGCCCGGCGGCTTGCTGATCAGGGTGCTCAAAAATAAAACTCTTATCAAACAAACCTTGTTACAGCATTGTCATTTTAAATATCAATTAATCAAAATGACGGTCAAACTAACAAGTACAACTAATGCTCTGAAGAAAGTCAAATCGTTAAATCTTCAAACAAGAAAAACATGTGATTCTCCCAACAAATTGTACCAGTAACAAGTCAGAGAGGTTACTTACCACTCTGCACAGATCAAGTTCCAAACAAACTACACAAACAATCTGATACACAACTAATTAGATTTACAACTACCAAGTATCAAGCCAAATCCAAGTTCAGAAGTCAGACAAGCCCCCATTTTCTCACAACCCAGGCAAATCCTCCTAATCAAAGAATGTGCAAACTGTAAATCCTTGGTGATTTCAGTGGTAAATGTGTGTAGTGTTGACGAGAGAGAGACAGAGAATAAGAAGCCACTTTAAATACTGAGGCCCTGTGTGCCCAGGTGCACAACATCAAATTAAGTGGCTCCGCCCCTCTTTACCTGAAGGCAACCTGAGTGGGGAGAAACACAAGGCAGCAGAAAGAGCACTGACTGGGTGTGTGGTTATGGTGCACCACAAACAGTGCACAGTGATCTGGGTCGGAACTTCGAGTCTGAGGTGTTCCAGTAACTGGGCTCACTGTTATTGAGAAAATGCACAACACACCTTTTCGACCACAATCTGATGGACCGGTAGAAAGATTTAACTCCACCCTGCAGAAGATTCTGGCCACAACAGCCGAGCGAGGACACAGGGACCTTAGGATCCCCTACGCTGTCATGGCTTACAGAGCAACCAGGCACAGCGCTACCAGTTTCACACCCAACTTCATGATGTTCGGCCGTGAAGTTAGTGAACCGGGGGACCTGGTAACTGGCCTGCCCCCTGACCCTTAAACAGCTCCTTCTTCCCCTGAGTATGTCCAGCAACTCCGGGAGAGTCAGAGTGGAGTTGGCTCATCGGATTGCCAGAGATGCACTGGGGGAGTCAGTGAAGCAGCGAAAAGGAAGCCAAAGAGAGAAATGATAACAGAACAAATATACACACAATTGAAGTGTTTTTTTCCATATACCATTTAGTTATACACACTGAAGGCTATAATTCTATTGTTTCTCCTAACAATATGTTGAGTAAATCCAGAATGCCAGGTGACATCTACAGGTGTTGTCATTCAGTTTGTGATCAAAGGCTGCAGCAGTTTTGTGCCCAGTGGCCTCTGCACTCTTAATTAATCCTGTGCATGTTCAGGTGTCATTGAGATTTTCTTTATTTTGTATTCTGACTGCAGGATTCTTATTAAGGGTTAAAGGTTTTCAGTTAAATAAACCTGGACCTGATCTGACTGTGGTCGCTCTGCATCAGGATCTGCTGAGTTCCTTTTCTTTACCAAAGAGACTTTAGGCACTCGACACAAAATAACACAAGTAGATGAAAGTCTTTCTCACTCTACATCAGTTTATTTATTACAAGGTTACACGTGAGCTGTCTGAAGAACTTCTGCTACCCAACACAGAGGCATCCAAGGAAACAGAGTGACAGAAAGAAGAGAAGATATCAGGAGAGAAGAATCCTTACACTGTAACTGTTTCATATAAACACTTTCAATTCAAACGTCATAGCTGATCCCAACTTACTGGTTCATATGTCAGCAACAAAACATAAATTTCAAAAATTAGAGACAGATTTATGTCTTATCTCTTTTTTGTCTTATATACACATTAGTGATGTTAAGTTGGAATCCTTTGGATCAGTTTTACCATTGCACAGGATTAGCATCTCTCTCCTGTGTGAATCATCATGTGTGTGGTCAGATGTTGTCTTCGGGTAAAGCTTTTACTGCAAACAGAGCAGCTGAAGGGTTTCTCTCCTGTATGCACTAACATGTGTGTGGTCAGACTACCTCTTACGGTAAAGCTTTTACTGCAAACAGAGCAGCTGAAGGGTTTCTCTCCTGTATGAACTAACATGTGTGTGGTCAGACTACCTCTTACGGTAAAGCTTTTACTGCAAACAGAGCAGCTGAAGGCTTTCTCTCCTGTATGAACTAACATGTGTGTGGTCAGAGTTCCTCTTTGGGTAAAGCTTTTACTGCAAACAGAGCAGCTGAAGGATTTCTCTCCTGTATGAACTAACATGTGTGTGGTCAGAGTTCCTCTTTGGGTAAAGCTTTTACTGCAAACAGAGCAACTGAAGGATTTCTCTTCTGTATGCACTAACATGTGTGTGGTCAGATTTCCTCTTCGGGTAAAGCTTTTACTGCAAACAGAGCAGCTGAAGGGTTTCTCTCCTGTATGAAATAACTTGTGTCTGGTCAGACTTTGTCTATGGGTAAAGCTTTCACTGCAAACAGAGCAGCTGAAGGGTTTCTCTCCTGTATGAACTAACATGTGTGTGGTCAGATGTTGTCTTTGGGTAAAGCTTTTACTGCAAACAGAGCAGCTGAAGGGTTTCTCTCCTGTATGAACTAACATGTGTTTTGTCAGATTCCCTTTCTGGTTAAATCTTTTACCACACTCCGAGCAGCTGTGTTGTCTCTTACCAGCCTTTAGTTTCTTATTTTTCAAGTTTAATTCTGACAGATCTTCTCTTGTCTCTTTCCAATCATGACTGTCATCAGTCTCAGGTTCACCAGAGTCTTCAGTCTCGACCTCAGTCTCTGGTTGTAAACGTCTCTCTGGATCTGAGTCTCTCTCTGGTTCTGCTCCTCCACAGTCCTCTCCATCAACTCCTGTTTCCATCTGTTCAGTTTGTCTCTGATGAAGCTGTGAGGACTGAGGTTTCTCTTCATCATCTTCACTCTTCACAGAGACAGGAGTGAAGGGGAACTTGGTGGTATCAGCCTCCTCCAGTCCTTGAAGCTGTTCTTCCTCCTGACTGATCCACAGTTCCTCATGTTCTTCTTTAATGTGTTGGGGCTTAGTGTCCTCCTGGTCCAGAATGTGGCTCCACTCCTGCTGCTCAGGTGGAAGTTCTTCTTTACTCACCAACAGCTGCTGGACATCTGCAGGACACAGTAAACAAACATTAACGGTACTTAAACTGCTTTTTAAATATTAATAAGGGCTGTCAAATGATTTCATTTTTAAAGGCTGAAAATCAATAGTTCACTAGAATTGATCACATTTTAATCATGTTTGGAATTCACTCATTTTGCATTTAAAAAATGTTTTTAATGCTTTTATTTTGCAATGCCTTAAGCTTAGGTTACTTTACTTCCTTTTTGGATACAAACCTACCTTTATTTTGAATGAAAATAAGGAACTTGTCTAAGGCTGTGAAGATTGAGATTTCTCATCATCATCAAGTCCTGGAGAGCGGGCAGCCAAGGTTTGAATCTGACCTGTGGCTCTTTTCCAAAACGGTGAATATGATCAGACAGTATGTTGAACAGAAAAGCTGGCGTTATGTAAATGAGCCATGTGCTGCTGATCACTTCCTGATTGTGTCAGATACTACCTCTTCACACACCAAAGTGCTGAGCTAGCTCAATCTTTAGGAAAGAATAAGATGTGTCCAACAGAGAGTTTTTTTTGCAATTAAATTGCGGAAGCAAGCGGAAATTGCAACAATTAGTTGCATTTTCTTTTCTTTTCTTTTTAATATAAAAAATTTAGACTTTTTGTTATTAAACTATGTTCTTACACACACGATGTAGGGATGTAATGATTCACTGAACTCACGATACGATTCACAAGACTGGGTTCACGATTCTTTCACGATTTATTTTACAAATTGAGACTGAAGAAACATTTTGATATAACTGAAAAAGATTCCTTTAATTTATTCATGAAAACATCATGGGGGGGGCGACCCTTAAAGGGATCATGGTGTTCATGTGTTTACAGTGTAGTGTCTCAGCTACAGACATCACACCCCCAGTCTCTTATTCTCATCTCAGGAGACTTTAATCACGCTTCCCTGTCTGCCACTCTCCCTACTTTCACTCAGTATGTTGACTGCCATACCAGGGACAATAAAACTTTGGACTTACTGTATGCAAACACCAAGGATGCATACAGATCATCACCCCTCCCCCCACTGGGCCGCTCAGACCACAACCTGGTCAGACTGCAGCCCATTTACATACCTATGGTGAAAAAAACAACCCCCCACAACCAGGTATGTGAAGAAGTGGTCTAAGGAGGCCACTGAGGCGCTGCAGGACTGCTTTGACACCACTGACTGGGAGGTGCTGAGCAGCCCACATGGGGAGGACATCGACGGTTTAACCCACTGTATCACAGATTACAGAAACTTCTGTGTTGAGAACACTGTACCCACCCAAAAAATACAGTGTTTCTCCAACAACAAACCCTGGGTGACCCCTGAGCTGAAAACCCTGCTCAATGAAAAGAAGAGGGTTTTTAGAGCTGGAGATAGAGAGGAGCTGAGGAGGGTGCAGAAGGAGCTCAAGATAAAAATCAAGGAGGGGAAAGCCAGCTACCGGGCAAAGATGGAGGAGCATTTACAACAGAAAAATGCAAGAGAAGTCTGGAGGGGCCTGAATAACATCTCAGGTCACAGCAGAAGGCGTGGGAGGGGCCCTGAAGCAGGAGACAGGGAGTGGGCAAATTAACTGAATCTGTTCTTCAATAGATTTGATTCTGCTCCCAACCCCACCCCCACCCACCAGAGCGCAGACCAGCCCTCTTCTCAGACATTCCATCTGAGTACCCTGCCACCCCCCTCAACAACCTCCTCCTCTTCTTCCTCCTCCACCGACGGCCTCTCCATAACAGCTGATCAGGTGAGAAGTCAGCTGAGGAAGATCAAGGTGAGGAAGGCAACAAGGTCCCGACGGCATCAGCTCCAGACTCCTGAAGGACTGTGCAGACCAGCTCTGTGAGGTTCTTCTGCACATCTTCAACCTTTTAAAATTACACACCTTAAAGTTTGGGGATCTGGTAGAATTTAAGACTGCACAAATAATGTATAAAGCAAAAAATAAACTGCTACCTGTAAACATACAAAAACTGTTCAAAGACAGAGAGGGGGGTTATAACTTTAGAGGGAAACTAAACTTGAAACAGCATTATGCTCGGACCAATTTAAAAAGTATGTGTATTTCCATTTGTGGGGTGGTTTTGTGGAATGGTCTTGACAAAACGATTAAACAAAGTATGAATATAATGCAATTTAAAAAAATGTACAAAAGATATATCTTTGAAAAGTACAGAAATGAGGAAGGAGAATGTAAATCTCACAGCTGTTAATGGCGCCTGTTCATTTTGTTCTTTTTGTTTTGTTCTGTTTTTCTTAATAGCTCGATTGGAGTATTTTTTTGTATTGTCTGTTTATTTTATTTTATTGGATTTTGCATTTGTTAATGATGAAGAATGGGGGTAGGACTTGACAAGCCTAGGCTTCTTCATATCCCTTTTCGAACGAGTCAAATGTGTATTATATTGAAATTGGCTTTTTATTTTATTTTATACAGATTTTTATTTTTTTCCATTTGTTTATTAATTTTCATCTATTTTTTAATCGTTCGAAATAAAGAAGAAATAAATAAACCTGAGTCTGAGACTGGAGAGGGTCCCGACTCTGTGGAATGTGTGTATATGTGTGTGTGTGTGTGTGTGTGTGTGTGTGTGTGTGTGTGTGTATATGTGTGTGTGTGTGTGTATCGTGCGCGACACAGAGAGCAGAGGAGAATTGTAAACGACCATGTAGAGACAGAAATGACATGATGCCGTCGTGTAAATAAGATAGAATAAACTATCGTTTCTGAAGTGGAGGCTGGCTTGACCGCAGTCTTATGCAGAGGGTGGCCTGAAGTTTGTGTGCCCAAAGATACAACTGAATAGCATATTGTTAACGTTTCTAAAACGTATCTCCAATAACCAGATCCGTTGCTGGATTCAATAGGTGAAGACTTAAAGAGTCTTTTAGTCCAGTAAACTCAATGATGTTGTTAGCAGGAGCTAGCTGCAGCTAACACTGTGCTGTGTGCGTCTGTGGAAGTTAGCTAAAGGCTCTGCTATCTGAAACATGAGCAGGAAACACGTTTCCAGCAGTGGAAAGAAAACCAACCTGTTCTCTGTAGCTTGATTTCAGGAGTTAAAATCACATCCAGCAGTTTTCTTTGTCGGTGGAGCTCCTCTTCGTATCCACTTGTTGTTCTTTCTTCTGTTATATCTCTGATAACCGCAGCGAGCAGCCGTCGACTGAATAACTCTTTAAGATCCTTAAACCCGGCCATCTTACACACATCCAAGAGTCACAGAGGGAAAACTCAACTCAGCGCTGACGTCTTTACAACTTTACTCTGATCATCTACTGTTACGTTAGCACCCTAACGATCATTAATAAAGACACGGAGAATCACGTGTATGCTCAGCAGGAACGTTTACTCACAACTTGTGTTACACACTCAATGGTCCGGGTGGAAACAGCCCGCTTTGATTCCCTTTACAGAACACCTCCCCTCCCTTTGACTTGCATTGTAACCACGCGGTTGACCTTTTTTCCGCCACCATATTGCTGTATTTAAAACTCTGAAACCTATCTTTGGCTGTTTATCCTCATTCACCTCATTGAATAGTGTATGTAATACAGATTATGTCCAATGGGTGGCGCTGCTGTACATAATTATCATTGTCTTAAAACTGTGGAAAATACCGGGAGTGACTCTGCACTGCACAGCTCCTGAGAAATCTCACAGAATAAGAGCAAATGTCCGGGTAAAAAAAAAGAATATTTTCACATATCATTTATATACGTATTGCATTGCGTATTGCGTATTGCATTCATGTGGAGAATTTTTTTTTTTGCCTGGTTTCTTGTTATTACGAGATAAAGATCTTGTTATAACGAGAAAAGATCTTGTTATTACGAGGTAAAGATCTCGTTATTACGAGAAAAGATCTTGTTATAACGAGAAAAGATCTTGTTATAACGAGATAAAGATCTCGTTATTACGAGAAAAGATCACATAACAGACTAAAATGATACTAGAAGGGTAATGAAGTTTGCATTGTGGCAGGCAGAGGAGGGAGGAAGAATAGGCAACGATGATCAGGGTTATTCATTTGATTGCGTTTTATTTCCATCTTGGGTTAAGACATTGGGAAATATTAGTGTCTTTGCGTAACATAGATGGTATTATCATGAGCATGTCAACTTTGCGCAGGCATCTGAAGGCGTTAAGGTTGTTCAGGCGGAAAGAACACTCTGACCTACTTGACATTGCGTTATTCCTCCAGGATCAGTTGAATAAATACGGTATGCTTCACGGATATAAAGTAACGCATCTGAAATGCATTCAAGCTGGCTATGTGGTGACTCAAAATACAATTAGGCATTTGCTGAAAATACTGGATCCCCATGGAGTTCAACTGCGGCGCCGGAATCACCTGCGACGACGCCTATACCAAAACCCAGGTCCGAATTTCTTGTGGCATGTTGATTCCTATGAGAAACTGAAACCATATGGGATCTGTATTAACGGTGCAATCGACGGGTTTTCACGTTTTGGTCATATGGCTCCATGCATATTCTACAAGTAGCAATCCCAAGGTCGTCGCTGGATACTTCATGGAAGAAGTGGCAACAAGAAATGGAACTGCTACCAGGATTCGGTCGGACATGGGAACAGAGAACGGTCACATGGAGCAGATGCAAATGTCTTGAGAAATGATCATGCTGATGAATTTGCGCCAATGTGCTATTTGTATGGGTCAAGCAATCATAACCAGCGCATTGAGAACTGGTGGGGATTTTTAAGGAAACTACATGCACAGTTTTGGATGAACATGTTTAAAGAGGTCAAAGATTCAGACAACTTTTCTGGAGACTTTTTGGACAAGAATCTGATACAATTCTCATGTCTTGAGATAATTGAGGTAAGAAGCCATCAGTTGGCCTCAAAATGTTATGATTTAAATGTTATCTTGCCCTTGTCCATAGTGCCATATTGCATAATGCCATGCATTGATTATGAACCCTCTCGACAAACATGCTCTGCTGCTTGATGTGTCTATAATTTCAGCACCAGGCGCTGTCCACCTGATGTTGATTGCGCTGTGGTGCATCGCACATTTCAATACCACAAAATGATGTGCTTACCTGCTTGCCTGTATTCACGTCTCATTAAGAAGGAAAATACTGATAGAGGAGGGGAGACTTCTTATTTGGAAAGTAGGCTACAGTCTACTATACTGTGATATGCATAACCTTCCATATTTTCTTATTATTGTATATTTATTTAAGAACAACAAACAAACAAACAAACGAGTAGGCTACATTGCTGGGGAGACAGATTTTCCTGCGGAGGCGAATGATCTACAGTTTAATTTCTTTGAATGCGGATTTTTGCGCAATTAGGAGACTAAGCAACTAGCCTACAACTAATCAGGTTATTACAGGTCATTAGAGAGTTCCAGTAATCAAAATTATTACATAAACATCACAATTTAAGCAGGTAGGCCTACTCTGTAATCCATAACGTGTTTACCTCGTGTGACCTAAATTAAACAATAAAATCAGTCATAGATTTGCTTTCATCAATAAAGTATGATTTACTTCAATTTGGCAATACAAATAAAGGGATTCATATAACAGGAAAAACTTGAAATATTTGGTCCAAAGTATAGAGGAGCACACGGATTAAAGGCATCAAACTTTTTCATTATAAAAACATTTTGACTCCATGCGTCTTCATCAGCATCAAAAAAGTGATTCATAATATTCCTCTCAATAACCTAGTAAGGAATACCATTCGGCATAAGCCTCATTCTGGTTTGTTATACGGTGTAGTATACAGGACAAAGAAAACACTTTGTAAGATATTTGTCTGCCAACATTACGGACCACAAATACAGAATTTGAGCTCATGAATGTGTTATATTTGAGTTGATAACCTTTTTTGTCCTTCCCAGAGAGAATTGCAGGAAGTTGTCCATCTCTGGAACAGCCACAGAATCCGCCCGAGCAGAAATGTTGTGTCTCCTGGTGGATGTCCACTGATGCTGTACACACTCCCGCAACTGTTTGGGGCGAGGGATTACCTCAAAGAGGTGTCTCAACAAAAGATTCAGATCTGCAGAGAGGAATGCCTTCTGAGAGGCCCATATCCATGTGATAAGACAGTCTTTGACATTTGTTGCCTAGCCATGGCAGAAGACAACCTCCATGCACCCACCCCACCTGAAGAAGCCATTGAGCTTTATCTCTTCCTACGAGGTTACATACGCTCTCAGCTATAAGTAGGTTGGCCGCTTATGAAAAAAGCACAGAATTTGTAGTTAGTCACTATAATTCTGGGTGTGATTTAAGACTTCAATTCAGACGAGGGGAAAGCTTTCTTATGATTAGGACTTGGGGTAGTAGCAGTGTAGTATAGTATAATAAGTACACTAAGGCTGCAACTAACAATTACTATCATTAATGATTAATCTGTTGATTTTTTTAAAAATTTATCTGAGTTGTTTTGTCTATAAAATGTCTAAAAATGGTGAAAAACCTCATTCTCGGTTTCCCAAAGCCAAAGATAAAGTCCTCAAATGTCTTTCTTTGTCCACAACTCAAAGATATTCATGTTTCTGTCATAGAGGAGTAGAGAAACTAAAACATTTTCACTTTGAAGAAACTGGAGCCAGAGATTTTGTACTTATTCTTCATGTCGTTATTGTATTTCGATGCTCAGGAGCGTTCTACCTTCAATTAATTGACCCTCTAAAGGCAGTGTTAAAGTTTGGGGTCCAGTTATGCCGGCTCTAAATACTTCCTCTTAAAGTTCAGCTTTGAATTTGAAAGTGCAATTTTTTCATAAACGTATCACTTGTTTTATATGCAAAATCTTTTTATTTAAAGTAGTACCTGCAGTGCTCAAGTAAAAAGTACAATATTTCCTCTGAAATGTAGTAAATGTACAAAGTTTCCTAAAATGTAACTACTCAAGTTAAGTACAAGTTCCTTAAAACTGTAAAAACTGTTGAGTACAGTACTTGAGTAAAAGTACTTATTTCCTTTCCACCTGAATAGAGTCCACCTGGTGGTCCTTTTTAGTCCATTGTTAATGTACTCAGACTAGATTATACATTACATGCTATCTGTGACAATGTGGGTATTTGAAAGTTAATTGTTGTATGGATATGGTTTGCTTGAAAACTGATGCACCACAAATTATTAAAGAACATAAAATGTCAAATCATTGAAACATCACTTGCTTTTTATTTGGTCACCAACATAGAACCAACACTTTCAAGAACTGTATGATTAAAATATGAATTGCATATAATGTTGCTCATGCTTAACTTACTGTAACAGCAGGCATGGAGACAGGGTTGATATCTATCCACTTGGAATTTCTCTAGTTCAAACTATTTCAACTTTTACGCTATCTATCCCCATTAAGGATAAAGTATAAAAAACACCTGCAGTTGTTGCCGATATTCTCTGTGTCTCTGGGGCGCAACTCAGCACAGATGCAAAATCTGTTCTTACGCTCAGCTGCGAGACACAGAGACCATCGGCAACAACTGCATGCGTTTTTCACACTTTATCCTTAATGGGGATAGATAGTGTAAAGGTTGAAAATCGACAAAGTCATCCATTAAGTCAAATGTAATTCCAACATCAGTGGAGAATTAATTCTATTTGCAAGGAATTGGCTTGGATTAAAACAACACTGATACCAGAAATCAATACCCAGGCCTTCTGATAGAAACATAATGAACTTCTTTTAAGTTAAGTTGAACTATTTTCCACCGTAAAAACATGGGAAGGAGGAGGAAACCCTGTCGTTTGTGTGTGTGTCTGTGTTTGAGTGTGTCTGTGTCTGTGTGAGTGTGTGTCTGTGTCTGTGTGAGTGTGTGTCTGTCTATGTGTGTGTGTGTCTGTCTATGTTTGAGTGTGTGTGTGTCTGTCTATGTTTGAGTGTGTGTGTGTCTGTCTATGTGTGTGTGTGTCTGTCTATGTTTGAGTGTGTGTGTGTCTGTCTATGTGTGTGTGTGTCTGTCTATGTTTGAGTGTGTGTGTCTGTCTATGTTTGAGTGTGTCTGTGTGTGTGTGTGTGTGTGTGTGTGTGTGTGTCTGTCTGTGTGAGTGTGTGTCTGTCTATGTTTGAGTGTGTGTGTGTCTGTGTGAGTGTCTGTCTATGTTTGAGTGTGTCTGTGTGTGTGTGTGTGTGTCTGTGTGTGTGTGTGTGTGTGTGTGTCTGTGTGTGTGTGTCTGTGTGTGTGTGTGTGTCTGTGTGTGTGTGTCTGTGTGTGTGTGTGTCTGTGTGTGTGTGAGTGTGTGTGTCTGTGTGTGTGTGTGTGCGTGTGTGCGTGTGTGCGCATATGCGTGTGTCTGTATGAGTGTTTCTGTGTGTGTCTGTGTGTGTGTGTGTGTCTGTGTGTGTGTGAGTGTGTGTGTCTGTGTGTGTGTGTGTGTGTGTGTCTGTGTGTGAGTGTGTGTGTGAGTGTGTGTGTGTGTGTGTGTGTGTGTGTGTGTGTGTGTGTGTGAGTGAGTGAGTGCCCCCTTGCTCTCTAAATTATGTCCATTGTGAAGGAGTTACTGGACCAGAATGTTCTCCATTTCCACACGTAGCTCTGGATAGCAGTTGTAAGTAGAGGGCAACTCCAAAACTGGGCGGCAGGTATGTGCAACTGGTCGCCGTGCCAGTCCTTCCAAAGGGGTGAATAAGACTTCAATCTTGCAAACACAGAGGACATCAGACCCCGTCACAAATCTCATCATCTTTCTAAGGCCCAGTTCATCCAACCCTCTTCTGTACTGCTGAAGAAACCGCAAACTCTGGTTTTCTGCTGGAGTAGTTGGAGAGGCATCTATCAACTTTAAAACCTTCCTTGTTGTTGGTTTCAAATCATCGTACATCTTGTGCATATCTGACACGGTGAGAAAGAACCTTCTGAGTGTCGGCCCTGCGACTGCTGCAATGCTATCCAATGCATATTTTGGTTGCTGGATTAGCTGCTTGTGGGCCACTTGTAGAAGCACTGCTTTCAGGTTGTCTTTTGTTGGCACGTTTGTCACACCCATGCGATCCAAGAGATCCAGTAGCTCGCCATGCTCATCACCAACAAGTTCCTCTTGCAATGCAGTGGACAAAATCTCCCTCTCATACTGGCTCAGGTATAACATCAGGGAGTCAAACAGTAAATCAGTTGAGACATAATGTTCTCCAAATATGACTGCTGCTGTAAAGGCAGGAGCCAGGCGAGAAGGAAAATATCTATGGTCCTGAAACCCTTTGGCCATTAACTTACTGATAGATTTCCATTCCTCCTCCTGCCATTTCGGGGTTAGACAAGGAACTCTCACATCTGCACCCTCTGTGGCACAATCCAGGAATTCTGTCCAGAAGGCGGCATACACATCCCTGGATACACCATCTGCATCTGCACCTTTTTCACCGGTGAAGCTGTATTTCAAGGTGTAGTCCATTATCGCGGGGTCTTTGAATTGGCCAACCATTTCCTCTAAGAGATTCGCTCTGTGAAGGTTAACAGTCACATGTACAAGTTCATAGCCAGGACTTGGTGGGGCAGCATGTACAACATAATCTGAAACAGGTGGAATAGGAGTGGAAGTGGAGGGGATGGCGATTAGTTCCTCTTTGTCTGTCTGAAGGATAGGCAGGTGTAAAAGAGTATCATCAAGATGACTTGCAAAGGGTCCACCTAGCAATGGACCTATGATGACTTCAGATATGTCACTGAGAGAGGAGAGATCAGTAATGTCAACAGCAGAAGAGAAAACAATGGTCTCTGTATTACTTTGCTTATCTGTTTCTGTCATCTCTGTCTGTTGATTAGCTGTTTCCACTGTATCTGTCTGTTTTGTTTCTTCCATTGGCTCAGCTCGTTTTTCAACTTCATCATGAATCTCTGTTGAATTTTCATTTTTGTCTACCAGAAGCTCCGTCAGTAAGTAAAATCTTAAGAGCCCCAATTTTAGTGCCTCATACAGCTCTCCCACATTAACAGTATCCTCAAGTTCTGCTTCCTGAAAGTCAACAATGTTGTGACTGAATTCTTCCCATTTTCCCTTTCTTGATTTCCCATTTGGGAAAAACAGCTGTTTAGCATGTGATATAATGTCTTTTTTTGTGGCACTCTTTGCAATATCAAAGATTCTGCATCCTCCACCACAGCGTTTTCTCACTTGCTTTCCCTCGTGTATCCATCCTAATTCTACTTTTCTTGTCATCTTGGCAGCCAATTTATTATGTCTTGGGTGCTTCCTTGATTGTTTGATAGTACAACTCTCCTCATCAGAATCTTCTTCACCCTTATCTTTGTTGCTGACTGTCCTCATCTTCCTTCTGAGTTTGTCAAGCAAGGATAGTCTGTTGGCGTCATCTTCATTTTTCTTTTGTTTTCCAAAGCAGAACCGCCTAGCAGCAATCCGGTCACCATACGTCGGACAGCCATAGCTGCATCATTCAGTTCTCCAGCTACTGAGGTGTCAATCTGTAATGAAGTAAAACATAATTTAGTCCATCTAAATGTCAATATATTTCAGTAACACAATTTGATGTCTTCCAGTATAAGTATATCATATTTATACCAAAGCTATCAAACATAAAGACACCACATTAGGGGTGTGAGAATACACTCAATACACGATTAGGGATCTTTATTAACCATTATTGAGACTGCTTAACAATTCAAGATTTACTCAATACCATTTTCAAGACTTTTCTATCATTATTTGGAGGAAAGAAGACAGTACATTTCTAAGACAAGAACTAGTATTGCTTTTATTTCTTATAGAACATTTTCAGTAGCAGTAATTGTTTTTAAATGTAAATAATAATTGCAAACAATACCAAAACACTTATTAATGTCAGTTTAATCTAGATTAAAAATAACGACACAGAGAGATTCACATAAACAGCAGGCTATAGGCCTACTTATATTTCATTCAGGTATCTGCTAATCCAATATGTATCTTTAAGGCATAGGCAGCTCGCTCCTACACTGACAGTAGGCTGCACGAATAATGAAGGCATTAATATCTGGCAAAATAAAGTCACAATCAATGAAGTGACTTCTCATTTTCATTTCAAATGTCATTCTTTCATTAATGATGTGGGATTGTGCCCCTCTGCAAAGTTTGGTGGAGTTTACACTTGTTGCGCCAAGCATTTGTGCACCTAGCGGGGTTTGGACTTTGAGAAGCCTCTAGACCAGTGGCACTCAACCTTGTTGGACTCAAGGGCCACAATGACGAACATTTACTGCAAGAGCCACAATCCAAAAACGTCCCTTACTTTCCTAAAAGTAAGGGACATTTGAGAAGAGTTTTTATTTCTGCTTTTTGACAATATTCATTAGCAGTGAAGACTCTCAAATAAGATTTCATGCGTTTTGTTTACACCGTATGCCATTATCATAACAGGTGATTCACCGAGCAGCTGAAAGAAAATATTGAAATGACGGCATGAGAAGCTTCAGTTTTAACAAGAGACATCATTTACAGGATTGTCATACTAGGACGGCCGGCTGACTCCTCCCCTCGTGTATAAAAGTTGTTTAATTGAGGGACTAGAGAAAAGAAGAATAACATACTGTACTCACTGCTTAACTGTGTTTCTAGATCACGCTCATTTCAGGTAAATTTACATGCAGTGTGAAGATACGAGCATAATAAAGATCGCTAGCATTAGCATGCTAACACAACAATGCAGCGCAAGTTGTTTTGGTTTCATGCTGGTGCTCAAGGGCGACATCTGCTGGATCAAAAAATCACATATAAAGCTTTTAAGTTAGCCAGACCCACTTGAACTTAGCTATAACATTACATGTAAATGAATCGTTCAATAGCTGCCTAACTGCTGTGTTAGTTACCTTGTCCCGCTCCATTTTCTGTATATTTTCTTCAGGCACACCTGGATTCCGAAGAAAGGTCCAAAGACCGCCATCTTCATCAGACAGCTGGTGATTTCTGGCTGCCATGACAGGATCTTTATATGTGGGATATGCAGGGAAAAATTGGAACATTAACGCTAGCTTAATAAAGTTAGATATAGTAACGTTAACGCTGATGTTTTAGGGATGGCATTAGCATCATTCCTTCCTCTTTTGCACACAAAATGCTAGAACTTACTGCTACATAACATAACCTGTGGGGCAGAGAAGAACAACAATAAAGACCACAACCAACACCCTAATTAGCTTGAACAAATTATAGCTTGCTTACAAGCAATAATAGCTAGCTAGCTAGTGTAGGCGTTAGCGTTAGCTCTAGTTAGAAGGCTGATTGACCAGAGTCTCATTAAATGATAAAAAGCCATTAATAAGATGCCATTCTGGTATAATGTTACACAAACACATACATTTAACATTAACTAGTTAGCCAATTAACAATTACTATAGCTAATACCTGATTCTCCACCTTGTAATGAGCTGCCGCTGGTGTACTGTGCACTCCCATAAACAAACCAGTGCCTCCTCATAGCCACCACCCTAATGCTTTTCTTGTTATAACGAGATCTTTTCTCGTAATAACGAGAAACCAGGCAAAAAAAAAAGTTCTCCACATGAATGCAATACGCTTCCGTAGAGAAGCAGATATGCAGGTCAACCAGCTGGTTGACTGTTTAGGGTTACTTTGGACATGAATGGATTTCTTTCATTTCTGCAACAAAATGTTTAGTTTTTTCATATGTAAACATCACAGAGAGAAGAACTTGTTAAAATAACCTATAATTTATTTAACAAATTGAATGAGTAGCAATGGTTAGAAAAGGTGAACAAAATAAGAAATTAGTGACTTGAGCCAGGCCGTTTGCGTAGACTGGCAACTCAACCGAGCGGTTAACCATGTTTTCTGAGGAATCGTAGATATATATTTTATTGTCAAATTTATTTCCTTCAACTAAAATATGATTGTTAGAGGGTCTATAAATGATATGTGAAAATATTTTTTTTTTTTTACCCGGACATTTGCTCTTATTCTGTGAGATTTCTGAGGAGCTGTGCAGCGCAGAGTCACTCCCGGTATTTTCCACAGTTTTAAGACAATGATAATTATGTACAGCAGCGCCAACCATTGGACATAATCTGTATTACATACACTATTCAATGAGGTGAATGAGGATAAACAGCCAAAGATAGGTTTTCAGAGTTTTAAATACAGCAATATGGTGGCGGAAAAAAGGTCAACCGCGTGGTTACAATGCAAGTCAAAGGGAGGGGAGGTGTTCTGTAAAGGGAAAAAAGCGGGCTGTTTCCACCCGGACCATTGAGTGTGTAACACAAGTTGTGAGTAAACGTTCCTGCTGAGCATACACGTGATTCTCCGTGTCTTTATTAATGATCGTTAGGGTGCTAACGTAACAGTAGATGATCAGAGTAAAGTTGTAAAGACGTCAGCGCTGAGTTGAGTTTTCCCTCTGTGACTCTTGGATGTGTGTAAGATGGCCGGGTTTAAGGATCTTAAAGAGTTATTCAGTCGACGGCTGCTCGCTGCGGTTATCAGAGATATAACAGAAGAAAGAACAACAAGTGGATACGAAGAGGAGCTCCACCGACAAAGAAAACTGCTGGATGTGATTTTAACTCCTGAAATCAAGCTACAGAGAACAGGTTGGTTTTCTTTCCACTGCTGGAAACGTGTTTCCTGCTCATGTTTCAGATAGCAGAGCCTTTAGCTAACTTCCACAGACGCACACAGCACAGTGTTAGCTGCAGCTAGCTCCTGCTAACAACATCATTGAGTTTACTGGACTAAAAGACTCTTTAAGTCTTCACCTATTGAATCCAGCAACGGATCTGGTTATTGGAGATACGTTTTAGAAACGTTAACAATATGCTATTCAATTGTATCTTTGGGCACACAAACTTCAGGCCACCCTCTGCATAAGACTGCGGTCAAGCCAGCCTCCACTTCAGAAACGATAGTTTATTCTATCTTATTTACACGACGGCATCATGTCATTTCTGTCTCTACATGGTCGTTTACAATTCTCCTCTGCTCTCTGTGTCGCGCACGATGCACACATACACACACACATATACACGCACACACACACACACACATATATATACACACACACATATATATACACACACACACACACATATACACACACACACACACACACACATATACACACACACACATATATACACACACACACACACACACACACACACATATATACACACACACACATTCCACAGAGTCGGGACCTTCTCCAGTCTCAGTCTCAGGTTTATTTATTTCTTATTTATTTCGAACGATTAAAAAATAGATGAAAATTAATAAACAAATGGAAAAAATAAAAATCTGTATAAAATAAAATAAAAAGCCAATTTCAATATAATACACATTTGACTCGTTCGAAAAGGGATATGAAGAAGCCTAGGCTTGTCAAGTCCTACCCCCATTCTTCATCATTAACAAATGCAAAATCTAATAAAATAAAATAAACAGACAATACAAAAAAATACTCCAATCGAGCTACTAAGAAAAACAGAACAAAACAAAAACAAACCAAAAAAAAGAACAAAATGAACAGGCGCCATTAACAGCTGTGAGATTTACATTCTCCTTCCTCATTTCTGTACTTTTCAAAGATATATCTTTTGTACATTTTTTTTAAATTGCATTATATTCATACTTTGTTTAATCGTTTTGTCAAGACCATTCCACAAAACCACCCCACAAATGGAAAGACACATACTTTTTAAATTGGTCCGAGCATAATGCTGTTTCAAGTTTAGTTTCCCTCTAAAGTTATAACCCCCCTCTCTGTCTTTGAACAGTTTTGGATGGAGTGTCTGAGAAGAGGGCTGTTGAGGGGGGTGGCAGGGTAATCAGGGTACTCAGATGGAGTGTCTGAGAAGCGGGCTGGTCTGCTCTCTGGTGGGTGGGGGTGGGGTTGGGAGCAGAATCAAATCTATTGAAGAACAGATTCAGTTCATTTGCCCACTCCCTGTCTCCTGCTTCAGGGCCCCTCCCACGCCTTCTGCTGTGACCTGAGATGTTATTCAGGCCCCTCCAGACATTTTTCTGTTGTAAATGCTCCATCTTTGCCCGGTAGCTGGCTTTCCCCTCCTTGATTTTTTGAGCTCCTTCTGCACCCTCCTCAGGTCCTCTCTATCTCCAGCTCTAAAAACCCTCTTCTTTTCATTGAGCAGGGTTTTCAGCTCAGGGGTCACCCAGGGTTTGTTGTTGGAGAAACACAGGTTGTGGTCTGAGCGGCCCAGTGGGGGGAGGGGTGATGATCTGTATGCATCCTTGGTGTTTGTATACAGTAAGTCCAAAGTTTTATTGTCCCTGGTATGGCAGTCAACATACTGAGTGACAGTAGGGAGAGTGGCAGACAGGGAAGCGTGATTAAAGTCTCCTGAGTTGAGAATAAGAGACTGGGGGTGTGATGTCTGTAGCTGAGACACTACACTGTACACACACACAGACACTTGCGCGCACACACAGGTGAGCACACTTTCACCAGCGGAGGCCTGGGTGTGCACAATAATAAAAAGTCCTTAAGAACCATCAGAAAATAAAGTAGGCCGCTTAGCTTACTTCAGACTTTTCTGGGCAAGTCTCTCTCTCTGCCGTTACTCAGGAGATGCGCTGTGACCATGCTGCATTCAGGGGTGCTCAGACAATGAGAGATGCATTCAGGGGCGCTCAGACAATGAGAGATGCATTCAGGTGCGGTCAGAAAAGGGAGCTGCAGGAACAAAAACTAAGCTAGACAGACCGTTACAAGTTGAAATAATTGTTTTGACTGCTGTCATTCAAAGAAACACATGAACACCATGATCCCTTTAAGGGTCTGTGCCCCCCCCCCCCCCCCCCCCCCCCCCCCATGGTGTTTTCATGAATAAATTAAAGGAATCTTTTTCAGTTATCTGAAAATGTTTCTTCAGTCTCAATTTGTAAAGTAAATCGTGAAAGAATTGTATCGTGAACCCAGTCTCGTGAATCGTATCGTGAGTTGAGTGAATCATTACATCCCTACATCAACGTGTGTGTAAGAACATAGTTTAATAACAAAAAGTCTCAATTTTTTATATTAAAAAGAAAATGCAACTAATTGTTGCAATTTCCGCTTGCTTCCGCAATTTAATTGCAAAAAAAACTCTCTGTTGGACACATATCTTATTCTTTCCTAAATATTGAGCTAGCTCAGCACTTTGTGTGAAGAGGTAGTATCTGACACAATCAGGAAGTGATCAGCAGCACATGGCTCATTTACATAACGCCAGCCTTTCTGTTCAACATACTGTCTGATCATATTTGCTGTTTTGGAAAAGAGCCACAGGTCAGATTCAAACCTTGGCTGCCCACTCTCCAGGACTTAATGATGATGATGAGAAATCTCAATCTTCACAGCCTTAGACAAGTTCCTTATTTTCATTCAAAATAAAGGTAGGTTTGTATCCAAAAAGGAAGTAAAGTAACCTAAGCTTAAGGCATTACAAAATAGAAGCATTAAAAACGTTTTTTAAATACAAAATGAGTGAATTCCAAACATGATTAAAATGTGATCAATTCTAGTGAACTATTGATTTTCAGCCTTTAAAAATGAAATCATTTGACAGCCCTTATTAATATTTAAAAAGCAGTTTAAGTACCGTTAATGTTTGTTTACTGTGTCCTGCAGATGTCCAGCAGCTGTTGGTGAGTAAAGAAGAGCTTCCACCTGAGCAGCAGGAGTGGAGCCACATTCTGGACCAGGAGGACACTAAGCCCCAACACATTAAAGAAGAACATGAGGAACTGTGGAGCAGTCAGGAGGAAGAACAGCTTCAAGGACTGGAGGAGGCTGATACCGCCAAGTTCCCCTTCACTCCTGTCTCTGTGAAGAGTGAAGATGATGAAGAGAAACCTCAGTCCTCACAGCTTCATCAGAGACAAACTGAACAGATGGAAACAGGAGTTGATGGAGAGGACTGTGGAGGAGCAGAACCAGAAAGGGACTTAGATCCAGAGAGACGTTTACAACCAGAGACTGAGGTCGAGACTGAAGACTCTGGTGAACCTGAGACTGATGACAGTGATGATTGGAAAGAGACAAGAGAAGATCTGTCAGAATTAAACTTGACAAATAAGAAACTAAAGACTGGTAAGAGACCACACAGCTGCTCAGAGTGTGGTAAAAGGTTTAACCGAAAAGGGAATCTGACAAAACACATGTTAGTTCATACAGGAGAGAAACCCTTCAGCTGCTCTGTTTGCAGTAAAAGCTTTACCCAAAGAGGAAATTTGACCACACACATGTTAGTTCATACAGGAGAGAAACCCTTCAGCTGCTCTGTTTGCAGTAAAAGCTTTACCCTAAGAGGAAGTCTGACAAAACACATGTTAGTTCATACAGGAGAGAAACCCTTCAGCTGCTCTGAGTGTGGTAAAAGGTTTAACCGGACAGAGTCTCTGACCAGACACATGTTAGTTCATACAGGAGAGAAAGCTTTCAGCTGCTCTGTTTGCAGTAAAAGCTTTACCCATAGACAAAGTCAGACCACACACATGTTAGTTCATACAGGGGAGAAAGCCTTCAGCTGCTCTGTTTGCAGTAAAAGCTTTACCCAAAGAGGAAATTTGACAAAACACATGTTAGTTCATACAGGAGAGAAACCCTTCAGCTGCTCTGTTTGCAGTAAAAGCTTTACCCGAAGACAACATCTGACCACACACATGATGATTCATATAGGAGAGAAATGCTAATCCTGTGCAATGGCAAAACTGATCCAAAGGATTCCAACTTAACATCACTAATGTGTATATAAGACAAGAAAGAGATAAAAGACATAAATCTGTCTCTACTTTTTTGACATTGATGTTTTGTTGCTGACATATGAACCAGTAAGTTGGGATCAGCTATGACGTTTGAATTTAAAGTGTTTATATGAAACAGTGACAGTGTAAGGATTCTTCTTCTCTCCTGATATCTTCTTTCTGTCACTCTGTTTCCTTGGATGCCTCTGTGTTGGGTAGCAGAAGTTCTTCAGACAGCTCACGTGTAACCTTGTAATAAATAAACTGATGTAGAGTGAGAAAGACTTTCATCTACTTGTGTTATTTTGTGTCGAGTGCCTAAAGTCTCTTTGGTAAAGAAAAGGAACTCAGCAGATCCTGATGCAGAGCGACCACAGTCAGATCAGGTCCAGGTTTATTTAACTGAAAACCTTTAACCCTTAATAAGAATCCTGCAGTCAGAATACAAAATAAAGAAAATCTCAATGACATCTGAACATGCACAGGATTAATTAAGAGTGCAGAGGCCACTGGGCACAAAACTGCTGCAGCCTTTGATCACAAACTGAATGACAACACCTGTAGATGTCACCTGGCATTCTGGATTTACTCAACATACTGTTAGAAGAAACAATAGAAATGCATTATAGCCTTCAGTGTGTATAACTAAATGGTATATGGAAAAAAACACTTCAATTGTGTGTATATTTGTTCTGTTATCATTTCTCTCTTTGGCTTCCTTTTCGCTACTTCACTGACTCCCCCAGTGCATCTCTGGCAATCCGATGAGCCAGCTCCACTCTGACTCTCCCGGAGTTGCTGGACATACTCAGGGGAAGAAGGAGCTGTTTAAGGGTCAGGGGGCAGGCCAGTTACCAGGTACCCCGGTTCACTAACTTCACGGCCGAACATCATGAAGTTGGGTGTGAAACTGGTAGCGCTGTGCCTGGTTGCTCTGTAAGCCATGACAGCGTAGGGGATCCTAAGGTCCCCGTGTCCGCGCTCGGCTGTTGTGGCCAGAATCTTCTGCAGGGTGCAGTTAAATCTTTCTACCGGTCCATCAGACTGTGGTCGAAAAGGTGTGTTGTGCATTTTCTCAATAACAGTGAGCCCAGTTTCTGGAACACCTCAGACTCGAAGTTCCGACCCAGATCACTGTGCACTGTTTGTGGTGCACCATAACCACACACCCAGTCAGTGCTCTTTCTGCTGCCTTGTGTTTCTCCCCACTCAGGTTGCCTTCAGGTAAAGAGGGGCGGAGCCACTTAATTTGATGTTGTGCACCTGGGCACACAGGGCCTCAGTATTTAAAGTGGCTTCTTATTCTCTGTCTCTCTCTCGTCAACACTACACACATTTACCATTGAAATCACCAATGATTTACAGTTTGCACATTCTTTGATTAGGAGGATTTGCTTGGGTTGTGAGAAAATGGGGGCTTGTCTGACTTCTGAACTTGGATTTGGCTTGATACTTGGTAGTTGTAAATCTAATTAGTTGTGTATCAGATTGTTTGTGTAGTTTGTTTGGAACTTGATCTGTGCAGAGTGGTAAGTAACCTCTCTGACTTGTTACTGGTACAATTTGTTGGGAGAATCACATGTTTTTCTTGTTTGAAGATTTGACTTTCTTCAGAGCATTAGTTGTACTTGTTAGTTTGACCGTCATTTTGATTAATTGATATTTAAAATGACAATGCTGTAACAAGGTTTGTTTGATAAGAGTTTTATTTTTGAGCACCCTGATCAGCAAGCCGCCGGGCAAGCAGGACTTGCCACTTTGTTATTTTGCCTTTTTTATTTTTGGTGGTAACTCTGGGGAGGGGGTGCACCAAATTCGGTGTGTTTCAGGTGACTAGGTCAGTGGTCTTCTGGGATGGTGTCCGAGTTTGGGAGACGCCTCGAGCTCGACAAGCCATTGAAGAAGTGAGGCTTAGGTGAGTTAGTTATTAGTGTAGGTATTGGGGTGGCTCCATAAAACTTGTAAAGTAAAGCAGCATATTTTCTTTGTTTGTTGGACTGATTACCTTGTTACATTACATTTTTTGAGACGTTTGGTTAAGTTGGTTTTTAAACTTGGTATTTAATCAGTGGCAGACTTGACTTGGGATTTTGACAATGGCAAATTTTTTGGATGCAAGAGTCCTTAAAATAGGGGCAGGCATTACACCTAGTTTTGTTGATGCAGGTTTAACATTTGAAAGAAAAAACTAGAGCTTGAAAAGTACAAAATGCAACTCATTAAAGTAAATTTGCTTAAATAAACTGTACAGAAGCTATACACTGTATTAAATATATAATACAAAAAATAACAAAGGGGAACACTGTACAATGAAATGAAAATATAAACATGTTTTCTGAGAAGTCTCCTGACAAACACACGATGTGCGTATAGACTCAGAGATGCATGTTCTCTGAAGTGATGTTCAAACCAAAGCTGCTGTTTTATTTCATGTGTAGTGAATTATTTAAAACGTATCTCCTGGTACCAGCTGGTGTATTTGTAGTTTATTGTAAGGCCAGAAGCCACAACAAGGTGTTCTATGTTATTGCTCTGCCTCCACATGAATGATAAAGTTCACATGTGTTATTTGAAGTCATGTGGTGTTTGTTCCATCAGAGCTCAAACGTCTGTGTTTCTCCTCAGTGCGTCCCCCACAGCACCGCGATCAGTTTAGACGTCCTGAAGACGATCGAGGAGAACTTCGAGATGGAAGAATGGGTGAAACCTGCCGACGGCTCGCGCCCACTCGAAACAAAACATACACGAGGGACACTATAGAAGCTCAGTCTAATACTAAAGCTGTTTTGTTTTGACTCCCAGGAGTGACCTGGCTGACGCGCCGTACTGTCGTAGGTCAATACGATACCGTTTGCTGTTTGTCGATCAATAAGATTTCTGCAGTCGTGTCTTTGATTTGCAGCATAATACAATCCATTTATTGCAGCACCATGAAGTGAATACAGCGTCCATCAGTTTCCATTCCTTTGAACTAAACACAAACAATACAGCTGTGGTTTCTCCATGCCGCCTGCTGCCTCAGTGGCCAATAGTGATGTGTAGTTCGTGAACGATTCGTTCAAAACAAACGAATCATCTGGGTGAACGAACTGAACTGAATCACTTACTGAAAAGAGTCGTTCATTTCTCAACTTCAGTTGCGCTCTCCTCTCTCCCGTCTCGTGTCTCTCTCTCTAGACCTCCGAGCTCCGACATGAATCACGTTCACTGAACGAACTGAGAGGAAGGGCGGATCTCTCGTTCAGTTCGTTCATACCTGTGACTTAAACAATAGGACAGCGACACCCAGTGGCACAATAGTGAAAATGATTTACAATTTGACCCAAAAACATGAATATGGCTCTTACACTCTGGCCCCTAATTGTTAATGACAAGTGGAGCTAACAATTCACAAAATACAAACAAAGAGCCACAAACAAAAACAATGCCATTAATGCGTTATCATTAAACATCTTCAGCTGCATTCAATAGACAAAGTTTGGTGACTGGTCTTTCCAACACATTAGACTTTGTTTTAAGGCGAACAGACCGAACAACACCATGTTTGTCAGGAAATGTTTCGATCACTCGGCCGAGCAGCCACGAGGGGCAGTTGAATCCATGATAATGACAATGTCTCCAGGCACAAGACTCCTCCTTTCTCTGTTCCACTTTTGCCGTTCTTGAAGCAGAGGGAGGTACTCCTGAACCCACCGCTTCCAGAACAGATCCCAGATGTATTGAACCTGTCTCCACCTTCTTTTTGCGTACAGGTCCTGTTTCACAAATACAACCCGCAAATTATTCTTCCTGGGATGGTAAACACCATGATGGGGGATATACCAGACTTTTCCTTCTTCACAGTCCAACTGATGTTGAGGGATTTTCTCTGCGTATACGTTTTTGCACATTCATTCCTTTTCCATCCAAACCCTCACCTCTGGAACCTGGAGTATTCCCATCAACTCTGGATAGTCTTTGTTGCAGGGTCTATGGAGTTAGATCAGTCTCAATATTCACAAATGCACACAGAAGGATTCACAAATGTATTTCAATGCACACACAAATACATTTCATTCTATATAAATGTAAAACAAATCCACAAATAAAAAAACAAGATTCACAAATATATTTCTGATTCACACACAAATATTTACAGTTTTGTATATGTGTAATAGAAATCCACAAATGTATAAACTGTTCAGTCTGCATTTACAAACTGTTTGTCATTTGTGAACCTCACTGCATTTGTGTGTGGGATTTTTGAGACTCCTGCCGTGGTTAGAGTCACAAATGCATTTTGTTCAGCAGGGAAATTTATGTAGCCAATCAGATGTCTCCTTCCTATTCAGCCAATCACAGTAGAGTAGATTCAAGGGTATGATTTAATGTGATCACTTTAGCGTTGCATCTGCGCAGACAGCGATTAGCCTAGCTATCAGACACTCTGATTAAGTCATCTTTAATCTGACCAGCACAAATAGTCTCTGTGATTGTCGTACTATATATATTTGTGTGTGCATTGAAATACATTTGTGAATATTGAGACTGATCTAACTCCATAAGGGTCTTCCTCTCCACCAGTACACAAGTGTAAGTTTTTCTCTCCTTAACTCTAGAGGTGTCTCGTCAGCTTCTATTAAAATTGCATTCATGGACGTTGTCTTAATAGCTGCTGTGCATACACACAGTGCTCTGTACCGTATTCTGGCCCTCGACCACGCTCGATTGTTGTCTCTTTGGTTGACTGGGACACAAGACAATAGATCGGCTTGGGGGTAAAGAGAAATCCTATTGCAGGGCACAAGAATCTTGCAGGAAAGACAGGTGAAATCCCACATAATCTACCCAGAGAGCTCAAGGTGTTTGAAAAAGACCAAATAGACATCTATGAAGACGCATATGCAGCCGCTAAGGCCCTGGATATACAGATCCCAAGATCTCACAATGCTGACTTGGAGGAGAAGCTGCTTGAAGGAGACTTTTGGAAAACTCATGCATCCAAGGAGGAACGGCAGCGAAGGCACAAGGCGGAGAGGAGTTTCAGGAGTTTCAGTTTCGGGACAATAAGACTAACGGATTGTGCTATAGGTAGGAAATCCCTCATGTGGTGTAAACCTGGTAAATAATTAAAAAAGAAGAAGCATGAACTATAGATCTATTATGCATTACTTTAAGTTACTTAAACCTAACAATGTCGTAAAGACTTAAATATGGTGTCGGACAGAGCCAAGATAGCAGAACACGGACGGAGACACAAGTGAGAAAACTGAAAACTGCTTTAATTATAGTCCGAAGACGATGACTTCTAACTGTGTACTGTTTGGGAAATTGAGAGAAATGCAAGCGATAGAGACTTCAAACCAAATACAATAGATGATACATTTAAAGAGTCCATATTATGCCCTTTTTGGGGTTCTTATATTTAATCTATGTACCTACTTTTGTACGTTCACAATAGCTAAAGTCCGAAAAAAGTGTCTGTTTTCATGTACTGCTCCTCCTTGCTCCCTCTACGCTCTGAGAAGAGAGTGAAAAGTGAGACAACCGACCCTGGTCTCCCTTAAAGTCGCAGCTTCATCACACTGTCACTCGTTTGACCGAAACGCGTCCTGTCACCTCTAAAGGAAGCATCCACACAAATGATTTGCAGATGTAGAAGAAGAAGAACTTAAGTATGTCCTACCTGTGTTTGAGAATCTCATCCTCGATGCATGTGCGGACATCGCCTCATTCAAACCAAAGAGACGAGAAATCAGTAAGAAGACGAATAAAGACGGTGGAGACATGTTTCAGTCTCTCTGTGTGTCTGTCTGTGAGTGTTTGAGGTGTAAGTGTGTCTGTGAGTGTTTGAGGTGTAAGTGTGTCTGTGAGTGTTTGAGGTGACAGGAGAGAGGAGAGAGGGCGGCTCTTCATGGAAAGAAACTTTTGACCAATGTCAGCCTGTCAGAGCATAGTTCCCATAGCAACTCTCCCTTCTTCGATGTTTATTGGTTTAGGCTGTTAAAGATGTTTCTCATCTCTTCATTACGACGGAGGATTAGGGCCACGTTAAAACTTTTTTATTTATTTTTCTATTTCGAGAATAATCTCGTAAATTAACGAGTTCGAGACCAGCCTGCACGAAAATGATGAAAGTAGAACTCTTAAAGTAGCCTACCTATTTTATTTGGAAAAGCCACAGTTTCTTGCAGTATGTTTTCAGGGTGCTGATATTTTGAAGACAATGTGAAGATGATGATGCATGTGTAGTTTCATATCTGCATAAGTAAAGCCCCAACACAAATATTTGTGTCTGTTATCGGTCTGCCTCGTTAAAGTGTCTCATGTGCAGAGACAGTTTGTGTCCTGTTCATTATTTTACAGATAAACAAGGTCTTGCAAGTTGAAGTGAAAACTTCTCTTGGACTGTTTTTACCGACTACACAAAGAAGTATCCTATTTCCTTATTAGTGAAACCTTTAGGACAAGATGCTCCACGTTTGTCATTTGAGAACAGGATGCTCTTCTGATATAGACTAAAATAACGACTTTATTCTTTAAAGGCTTTAAGGGTTCTCCTCTCATCATTTTCGCACAGGCTGGTCTCGAACTCGTTAATTTACGACTTTAATCTCGAAATTAATGAATTTGGACTGCAGTACCAGTTTTAAACACTAGGGGTCAGAGTTACATATTGCTCCTTTCAAGTTTCTTATGCAGGAAAATACAATTTGTAATGTGATAATAAGTCATCAACTAAGTTTGAAGCAAAATATTAATGTTTCAAAACAAACATCCCCAAACTTCCCAAAAAGAATAAGAAGTCATTCTACAAACTGATACAGACACATTTACACATCTTCTTCTTCTTCTTCTTCTTCTTCTTCTTGTACAACTTCTAGAAAATAAATAAAATGTCAGATTATTTTAAGAAGTTGGAAATATTGTCCCACATCTCAGTGATAAGTGATGCTGCTCTCCTTTGTTTGCTGTTTGCAGAATGGAGGTGCTGTTACCAGCTGCAGGATGCTCAGACGTCCAGCAGAGGGCGCTGCAGGTTTGTAGCTTTTCTTGTTTTAAACAGATGAAGCACAGACCTTCTCTCCTTGTGGATCACTGACAGAACACCGTTTTAAAAATGATTTGAACCCCCTTGTGAGTTTTTAATCTGACTCCATGAGAACCTTTAGCTTTCATACTTTATGCTTCATAAAGGAACGACAGACGGGGATTAAAAACAGAAATCATTATTAACGACCAAATAAGAAGGTGAAGGTAGAAAATCATTTAGTTTTTCTTCTTTTGTTATCTGTTCAGTACATTCAGTATCTCTTTTTGTGTTTGTAACTTTTTATTTAAATTTTGACGTAGAACAGGAATACATAGATTTGATATGCAGTGATGAGTAACCTCTAAAAATCAATCCTTCCATTTTCTATACCGACTATCCCGTTCAGGGTCGTGGGGGCCGGAGGCTCTACCAAGCAGAAACCTCAGATGTTGAAAAATGTCGATGCTGGAGTGTACAATCCTGCAGTTCCCTGAGTGTCCACTAGAGGCTGGCTGCAGAAGCACAGGAAGTCACATACACACCCATTCTAAAAAGCCTGTTTTTACAGCAGAGATTAACATGTTTACAGCCTGGTTCAAAAAAACAAATAGGTGTGATTAGCTCATGTCTCGATGGACACACACTGTACGGGGGGTGAATGTTTTGATGACTCATCAGTTTTGATTTGATGAAGGATAAGAGTTATTCACAATAAGGCGTGTAGCTGACCTGATTGACAGGTGGGCGTGGTGTAACGGTTTGTCAGGAGGTTTAAAACCCGCCTCAGCTCCAGCTCTCGTTAGGTTACCTGAAAGTTAGACTGAGACAGCATTTCCAGCATGGAGACCGCCATCGATGGGACTCCACACAAACACACCCCTCTGTGTGTGTGTGTGTGTGACATGACATAAAACATAAGGAGTTGGATTACATCACCTCCGAGCTATAATATATATATATAAATATAAATATAAATATCCTGTAGATATTTAAGTACCAGGGGGGGCGTCGCCCCGCTGGACAGGAAAGACACAGAATCGTATCAACATCAGGACCCAACGCTTTCAGCAGAGACAGTCAGTTGGATAAACATCAGTTTATCCACCTTCAAAATAAAAGCAGCACACTTCAGTTTGTCCACCTTCAAAATAAAAGCAGCACACTTCAGTTTGTCCACCTTCAAAATAAAAGCAGCACACTTCAGCACTATTATCTTATAATATCCTATTTAGCCTTGTACATTTTAGTCTTTGCTTATTTTTGTGTTTATTGTTGATATTTAATATTATACCTTTGTACAAAGAGAGCACAGTTTACCAAAGTAAAATCCCTTGTGTGTTTAAGCATACCTAACCAATAAAGCTGATTCTGATTCTTCAGTTTGTCCACCTTCAAAATAAAAGCATGGGGAAACTCGAATTCACAAAACAGAGTATGAAATAAAACAGAGCGGCTCTGAGTCATTAATTACTTTAAGACATTAAAGGTCCTATATTATGCTTTTTTTTGTTTTATATACCCTTTAGTGTGTTTTCCAAGTGTCCTGTGCATGTTTAGGCACATCTATGTGCAAAAATTCAAAGTCTGCGGAAACACGGCTTCTCCTACGTCCTCCTGTTAGCTGTAGCATTAGCTGCATGTAACGCTCGGTTCTAGCCCCCCTCGATAAAAATTTGTCAGTGTGACGTCATTGTCAGTGTGAGATCACTGATCTAAGCCCATTGGCTCGTTGTGGAAAGCCCTGCAGCTCATGTTGAAATTTCCGAGACACGTGCTGAGCAACTGACCAATAACGACAGAGCGGATCGGCAGACCAATCAGAGCAGACCTGGCCCACGTGGGGTCTAACAGTGTGGGCTCAAAAGAGTGCAGCTGACGGACTCAGAGCGGAGAGGGAGCAAGGAGGAGCAGTACATGAAAACAGACACTTTTTTCGGACCATTACAAACAAATTAGCCGTGCACATACCGTAACTCTGCTCAAGCCCCCCTGCCTGCTCGCCGTGAGTGACGAGCCGAGTGTGACGCGTGCGCTAAAACGTGTAATTCATATTCCGGGGTGGAGCAACAACAAACAACCCAAATAGGCTCCTTTGGCCACTTACAGTAACCTTGTAATAAATAAACTGATGTAGAGTGAGAAAGACTTTCATCTACTTGTGTTATTTTGTGTCGACTGTCTAAAGTCTCTTTTGGTAAAGAAAAGGAGTTCAGCAGATCCTGATGCAGAGTGACCACAGTCAGATCAGGTCCAGGTTTATTTAACTGAAAACCTTTAACCCTTAATAAGAATCCTGCAGTCAGAATACAAAATAAAGAAAATCTCAATGACACCTGAACATGCACAGGATTAATTAAGAGTGCAGCAGGTGGCCAACACAAGGACTTTGAAGGTTTGGTCTAAGGATACAGAGGAGGCCCTGCAGGAGTGCTTCAATGTCACAGACTGGGAACTGTTTAATGAGGAATATGGTGAGGACACTGAAGGTCTCTCTCATTGTATTACAGACTACATCCGTTTCTGTGAGGACACCATAGTCCCTACCAAAAAGGTCCGCTGCTTCTCAAACAACAAACCACGGATCAATAAAGACATTAAAGCTCTCCTCAACAGAAAGAAGAGGGCCTTCATGACTAAGGATCGTGAGGAGCTCAAGGCTGTCCAAAAGGAGTTAAAGAAGAAGCTGAGAGAGGCCAAGAACAACTTCAAGGACAAGATTGAGGCCAAGATGAACAACTCAAAGGAGGTGTGGAATGGCATGAAGCAGATGACGGGCTGCAGCAGGCCGGAACCCAGAATTCAAGGAGACCCAGTATTTGCTGCTGAGTTGAACCTATTTTTCAATAGGTTTGACAAATCCCCCGACCCAGTGAGCTCAAATAATGGGTCTAGGTCTCCCCCCACCACCTCAGCCCCCATTCACACCTCTGCTGGAGACTCTGCTCTTCCTCCCATGAAGGTCCTGACCACCCCCCCCCCCCCCCCCCCCCCCTCAGCTCCTCACCAGCAGCTTCAAAGGACAGCCCCCCCTCACCCCCCAGCTCCCTCCCTTCAGGTACCTACATGACAATAGACAGTCTCCACACCCCTCCCCCGCTCACTGTCCCACTCTCACTCTTACTACCAGCCAGGTACAAAGAGAACTCTCCAGACTCCACATCAGAAAAGCCAGTGGACCAGACAACATCAGTCCCAGGATCCTCAAGGTGTGTGCTGGGCAGCTTGCAGGAGTCTTTCAGCACCTCTTCAACCTCTCCCTGAGGCTGATGAAGGTGCCTGACTTGTGGAAGACCTCCTGCATCGTCCCCATTCCAAAGAAAGGTCGTCCCAGCGCTCTCAATGACTACAGACCTGTGGCACTCTTGTCACATGTCATGAAGACATTTGAGAGGCTGGTTCTCCAGCACCTGAGGACCCTGCTCACTGCTTTCCAGGATCCGTTGCAGTTTGCATATCAGAGGCACATTGGTGTGGAGGATGCTATCATCTTCCTGACCCACAAAGCCCTGTCACACCTGGAGACGCAGGGAAGCACTGTGAGAGTCATGTTCTTTGACTTCTCCAGTGCTTTCAATACCATCTAGCCCTGCCTCCTGAGGGACAAACTGCTGGATATGCAGCTGCACCCTGACACCACAGCTTGGATTTTTAACTACCTCACGGGCCGGCCACAGTATGTCAGAGTCGACGGCTGTGTCTCTGATGTAGTGACGGGCAACACAGGAGTACCTCAAGGAACTGTTTTGGCGCCTTTTCTCTTCACTCTCTTCATGTCAGACTTCATGTTGAACTCTAGTTCCTCCCACCTCCAAAAGTTTTCTGACGATTCCTCCATTGTTGGGTGCATCACTGATGACGATGAGAAGGAGTACAGAGGACTGTTAGAGAGCTTCGTCACATGGTGTGAAAGCAACCACCTGAAGCTCAACATCAGCAAAACAAAGGAGGTGGTAGTGGACTACCGGAAGAAGAAGAGGCTCCCTGCCCCAGTCATCATCCAGGGGGAGGAAGTGGAGAGGGTGGACTCATACAAGTACCTTGGGGTCCACATCAACAATAAACTGGACTGGTCTCACAACTCTCACGCCCTCTTCAGGAAGGGGCAGAGCAGGATGTTCTTCCTGAGGAGACTCAGATCGTTCAGTGTCTGCAACAGACTCCTGAAGACCTTCTACCAGTCTGTGGTGGCCAGCGCCCTCTTCTTTGCTGTGGTGTGCTGGTGGGGTGGCATCAAGACTGGTGAGGCAAACAGGCTGAACAAGCTGGTGAGGAAGGCCCGCTCTGTAGTGGGTCTTGATCTGGACAGTTTGGAGACAGTGGGTGAGAGGAGGATGAAGGACAAAATCTTATCCATCCTGGATAACTCCTCTCACCCTCTACATGACGAGCTGTGGCAGATGGGCAGCTCCTTCAGCCAACGCCTCATCCCCCCAGGTGCAAAACAGAGCGCTTCAGGCGCTCCTTTGTGCCCACTGCCATAAGACTGTACAACAGCAGCCTATGACAACAATAACAGTCCGTCCTGACACAAAACTTCACCCCCATAAAACACTACCCATATTACCTGCTTCATTATTATCATTACTAACATTGTATTATTATTATTATTTAGCATCAATATATACATATATACTGTACATTCTATATATGTTTATTATATTAGTCTATATTATATAACATTTCATTATATTACACTATATTGTTCATATTGCACTATATTATATTATATTATACTACATTATATTATATAACTGCACTCTGCATTACTGTGGTACAACACTGCCTCTCTTCTCTGCTGTTTACATTACTTGCTGCTATTTATCATACCAAGTCACTTTAATCATCACTTGTCACTTTATCTTGTCATTCTCTGCAAATACTGTCTCAATTCCCTGCATAGTTAACTTCATCATTCATTTTGTATTTTTATATACCCCCTATTTTTATTTTTTATTTATCTTATCTATTCTGTTTAATGTGTATTTTGAGTTTGCTTGTCTGTGCTGCTGCAACGCCTGAATTTCCCCTCTG
The DNA here is from genome assembly GCF_963584025.1 of Labrus mixtus. Lineage (NCBI taxonomy): Eukaryota > Metazoa > Chordata > Actinopteri > Labriformes > Labridae > Labrus > Labrus mixtus. Next base: position 2,617,633 of record NC_083612.1, on the reverse strand, counting down.
GGGATCAATAAAGTATTATCCTATCCTATCCTACCTCTGTGAGTGTTGGAAAATGTCACAGGTGGGGATGCTTACTTAACCCTTTGACTTCCACACTAAGAAATCTATTTGCAAAAAAATATTTGTTGGTAAAATTGTGTTCCTGCCTCTTCATTAAGCAACATTTCAGGTTATATTTTATTATTATTATTATTTCCTTCAACTAAAATATGATTGTTAGAAGGTCTATAAATGACTGCGGTCAAGCCAGCCGCTCCTCGCTTTTACATGGTGAAGTGAGCCGCTCCTAAATTCGAAGTGCTCACGTATTCTGATCTTTATGGTAAATGCTCCGGACTCCAGAGCGAGCAGAGAGAGAGAGCGATGAAGTGAAGTGCTAAATGTCTAGGTCTTACCATAAAACTGACTATGAGATATACGTGTATGAAACGGGAGCAAACAAAATACTGTTCAGAGAATAGCTTCGGAGGTCAGTGAAATTAGTTTGAGAATAATACTGCGAGTCTGCGATAACTTCCGTTTTTCAAAATAAGGTGTTTTCCTGGGAAAAAAATATAAAAATATATGTTCTTCCATAAGTAGACAATGATTCTGATATGGGTGGACTTAGTACTTCCTAGACTACGTGCACAAGTAATATGAAATACTTTTACTGTGTACTTTTTGTGAAATCCATTGACAAAGTCCTTTATAAATCACTATAATGAGTCTTTTTTATGACTTTGATGTTTTGTAAAAAATAATTTTTCCATAAGTAGAAAATGATTCTGATATGGTTGGACTTAGTACGTCCTTTGATCCATTGATTTTGTGGATTTTCTACTTATGGAAGAGTTTAGGACGTACTAAGTCCAACCATATCAGAATCATTTTCTACTTATGGAAGAATGTTTTTTTTTTTTACAAGCCATCAATGTCATAAAAAAGACTCATTATAGTGATTTATAAAGGACTTTGTCAATGGATTTCTCAAAAAGTACACAGTAAAAGTACTTCATATTACTTGTGCACGTAGACTAGGACGTACTAAGTCCACCCATATCAGAATCATTTTCTACTTATGGAAGATTTTTTTTTTTTGTCTGGAAAAGGATATTAATAACGGGTCAAAATCGCTCTCTCTGTCTGTTACTCTTGCTCGCTCTGCAGTCCGGAACATTTACCATAAAGATTACAATACGTGGGCACTTAAAATTTAGGGGCGGCTCACTTCACCATGTAAACTTGAGGAGCGGCTGGCTTGACCGCAGTTATAAATGATACGTGAAAATATTCTTTTTTTTTACCCGGACATTTGCTCTTATTCTGTGAGATTTCTGAGGAGCTGTGCAGCGCAGAGTCACTCCCGGTATTTTCCACAGTTTTAAGACAATGATAATTATGTACAGCAGCGCCACCCATTGGACATAATCTGTATTACATACACTATTCAATGAGGTGAATGAGGATAAACAACCAAAGATAGGTTTTCAGAGTTTTAAATACAGCAATATGGTGGCGGAAAAAAGGTCAACCGCGTGGTTACAATGCAAGTCAAAGGGAGGGGAGGTGTTCTGTAAAGGGAAAAAAGCGGGCTGTTTCCACCCGGACCATTGAGTGTGTAACACAAGTTGTGAGTAAACGTTCCTGCTGAGCATACACGTGATTCTCCGTGTCTTTATTAATGATCGTTAGGGTGCTAACGTAACAGTAGATGATCAGAGTAAAGTTGTAAAGACGTCAGCGCTGAGTTGAGTTTTCCCTCTGTGACTCTTGGATGTGTGTAAGATGGCCGGGTTTAAGGATCTTAAAGAGTTATTCAGTCGACGGCTGCTCGCTGCGCTAATCAGAGATATAACAGAAGAAAGAACAACAAGTGGATACGAAGAGGAGCTCCACCGACAAAGAAAACTGCTGGATGTGATTTTAACTCCTGAAATCAAGCTACAGAGAACAGGTTGGTTTTCTTTCCACTGCTGGAAACGTGTTTCCTGCTCATGTTTCAGATAGCAGAGCCTTTAGCTAACTTCCACAGACGCACACAGCACAGTGTTAGCTGCAGCTAGCTCCTGCTAACAACATCATTGAGTTTACTGGACTAAAAGACTCTTTAAGTCTTCACCTATTGAATCCAGCAACGGATCTGGTTATTGGAGATACGTTTTAGAAACGTTAATAATATGCTATTCAATTGTATCTTTGGGCACACAAACTTCAGGCCACCCTCTGCATAAGACTGCGGTCAAGCCAGCCTCCACTTCAGAAACGATAGTTTATTCTATCTTATTTACACGACGGCATCATGTCATTTCTGTCTCTACATGGTCGTTTACAATTCTCCTCTGCTCTCTGTGTCGCGCACGATGCACACACATACACACACACATATACACGCACACACACACACACACATATATATACACACACATATACACACACACACACACACACATACACACACACACACACACACACACACACACACACACACACACACACACACACACACACTCACACATATACACACACACACACACACACACACATACACACACATATACACACACACACACACACACACATACACACACACACACACACACACACACACACACACACACACACACACATTCAACAGAGTCGGGACCCTCTCCAGTCTCAGGTTTATTTATTTCTTCTTTATTTCGAACGATTAAAAAATAGATGAAAATTAATAAACAAATGGAAAAAATAAAAATCTGTATAAAATAAAAATAAAATGAAAAGCCAATTTCAATATAATACACATTTGACTCGTTCGAAAAGGGATATGAAGAAGCCTAGGCTTGTCAAGTCCTACCCCCATTCTTCATCATTGACAAATGCAAAATCTAATAAAATAAAATAAACAGACAATACAAAAAAATACTCCAATCGAGATATTAAGAAAAACAGAACAAAACAAAAACAAACCAAAAAAAAGAACAAAATGAACAGGCGCCATTAACAGCTGTGAGATTTACATTCTCCTTCCTCATTTCTGTACTTTTCAAAGATATATCTTTTGTACATTTTTTTAAATTGCATTATATTCATACTTTGTTTAATCGTTTTGTCAAGACCATTCCACAAAACCACCCCACAAATGGAAATACACATACTTTTTAAATTGGTCCGAGCATAATGCTGTTTCAAGTTTAGTTTGAGGGGGGTGGCAGGGTAATCAGGGTACTCAGATGGAGTGTCTGAGAAGCGGGCTGGTCTGCTCTCTGGTGGGTGGGGGTGGGGTTGGGAGCAGAATCAAATCTATTGAAGAACAGATTCAGTTAATTTGCCCACTCCCTGTCTCCTGCTTCAGGGCCCCTCCCACGCCTTCTGCTGTGACCTGAGATGTTATTCAGGCCCCTCCAGACTTCTCTTGCATTTTTCTGTTGTAAATGCTCCTCCATCTTTGCCCGGTAGCTGGCTTTCCCCTCCTTGATTTTTTGAGCTCCTTCTGCACCCTCCTCAGCTCCTCTCTATCTCCAGCTCTAAAAACCCTCTTCTTTTCATTGAGCAGGGTTTAAGCTCAGGGGTCACCCAGGGTTTGTTGTTGGAGAAACACTGTATTTTTTGGTGGGTACAGTGTTCTCAACACAGAAGTTTCTGTAATCTGTGATACAGTGGGTTAAACCGTCGATGTCCTCCCCATGTGGGCTGCTCAGCACCTCCCAGTCAGTGGTGTCAAAGCAGTCCTGCAGCGCCTCAGTGGCCTCCTTAGACCACTTCTTCACATACCTGGTTGTGGGGGGTTGTTTTTTCACCATAGGTATGTAAATGAGCTGCAGTCTCACCAGGTTGTGGTCTGAGCGGCCCAGTGGGGGGAGGGGTGATGATCTGTATGTATCCTTGGTGTTTGCATACAGTAAGTCCAAAGTTTTATTGTCCCTGGTATGGCAGTCAACATACTGAGTGAAAGTAGGGAGAGTGGCAGACAGGGAAGTGTGATTAAAGTCTCCTGAGATGAGAATAAGAGACTGGGGGTGTGATGTCTGTAGCTGAGACACTACACTGTACACACACACAGACACTTGCGCGCACACACAGGTGAGCACACTTTCACCAGCGGAGGCCTGGGTGTGCACAATAATAAAAAGTCCTTAAGAACCATCAGAAAATAAAGTAGGCCGCTTAGCTTACTTCAGACTTTTCTGGGCATGTCTCTCTCTCTGCCGTTACTCAGGAGATGCGCTGTGACCATGCTGCATTCAGGGGTGCTCAGACAATGAGAGAAGCATTCAGGGGTGCTCAGACAATGAGAGATGCATTCAGGGGTGCTCAGACAATGAGAGATGCATTCAGGGGTACTCAGACAATGAGAGATGCATTCAGGTGCGGTCAGAAAAGGGAGCTGCAGGAACAAAAACTAAGCTAGACAGACCGTTACAAGTTGAAATAATTGTTTTGACTGCTGTCATTCAAAGAAACACATGAACAGCATGATCCCTTTAAGGGTCTGTGCCCCCCCCCCCCCCCCCCCATGGTGTTTTCATGAATAAATTAAAGAAATCTTTTTCAGTTATATCAAAATGTTTCTTCAGTCTCAATTTGTAAAATAAATCGTGAAAGAATTGTATCGTGAACCCAGTCTCGTGAATCATTACATCCCTACATCAAAGTGTGTGTAAGAACATAGTTTAATAACAAAAAGTCTCAATTTTTTATATGAAAAAGAAAATGCAAGTAATTGTTGCAATTTCCGCTTGCTTCCGCAATTTAATTGCAAAAAAAACTCTCTGTTGGACACATCTTATTCTTTCCTAAAGATTGAGCTAGCTCAGCACTTTGGTGTGTGAAGAGGTAGTATCTGACATAATCAGGAAGTGATCAGCAGCACATGGCTCATTTACATAACGCCAGCCTTTCTGTTCAACATACTGTCTGATCATATTCGCCGTTTTGGAAAAGAGCCACAGGTCAGATTCAAACCTTGGCTGCCCGCTCTCCAGGACTTAATGATGATGATGAGAAATCTCAATCTTCACAGCCTTAGACAAGTTCCTTATTTTCATTCAAAATAAAGGTAGGTTTGTATCCAAAAAGGAAGTAAAGTAACCTAAGATTAAGGCATTGCAAAATAAAAGCATTAAAAACGTTTTTTAAATGCAAAATGAGTGAATTCCAAACATGATTAAAATGTGATCAATTCTAGTGAACTATTGATTTTCAGCCTTTAAAAATGAAATCATTTGACAGCCCTTATTAATATTTAAAAAGCAGTTTAAGTACCGTTAATGTTTGTTTACTGTATCCTGCAGATGTCCAGCAGCTGTTGGTGGGTAAAGAAGAGCTTCCACCTGAGCAGCAGGAGTGGAGCCACATTCTGGACCAGGAGGACACTAAGCCCCAACACATTAAAGAAGAACATGAGGAACTGTGGATCAGTCAGGAGGAAGAACAGCTTCAAGGACTGGAGGAGGCTGATACCGCCAAGTTCCCCTTCACTCCTGTCTCTGTGAAGAGTGAAGATGATGAAGAGAAACCTCAGTCCTCACAGCTTCATCAGAGACAAACTGAACAGATGGAAACAGGAGTTGATGGAGAGGACTGTGGAGGAGCAGAACCAGAAAGGGACTTAGATCCAGAGAGACGTTTACAACCAGAGACTGAGGTCGAGACTGAAGACTCTGGTGAACCTGAGACTGATGACAGTGATGATTGGAAAGAGACAAGAGAAGATCTGTCAGAATTAAACTTGAAAAATAAGAAACTAAAGACTGGTAAGAGACAACACAGCTGCTCGGAGTGTGGTAAAAGGTTTAACCGGAAAGAGACTCTGACCAGACACATGTTAGTTCATACAGGAGAGAAACCCTTGAGCTGCTCTGTTTGCAGTAAAAGCTTTACCCATAGACAAAGTCTGACCACACACATGTTAGTTCATACAGGAGAGAAAGCCTTCAGCTGCTCTGAGTGTGGTAAAAGATTTAACCGGAAAGAGACTCTGACCAGACACATGTTAGTTCATACAGGAGAGAAACCCTTGAGCTGCTCTGTTTGCAGTAAAACCTTTACCCATAGACGGAGTCTGACCACACACATGTTAGTTCATACAGGAGAGAAACCCTTCAGCTGCTCTGTTTGCAGTAAAAGCTTTACCCATAGAGGAAGTCTGACAAAACACATGTTAGTTCATACAGGAGAGAAACCCTTCAGCTGCTCTGTTTGCAGTAAAAGCTTTACCCATAGAGGAAGTCTGACAAAACACATGTTAGTTCATACAGGAGAGAAAGCCTTCAGCTGCTCTGAGTGTGGTAAAAGGTTTAACCGGAAAGAGACTCTGACCACACACATGTTAGTTCATACAGAAGAGAAACCCTTCAGCTGCTCTGTTTGCAGTAAAAGCTTTACCCATAGAGGAAGTCTGACAAAACACATGTTAGTTCATACAGCAGAGAAAGCCTTCAGCTGCTCTGAGTGTGGTAAAAGGTTTAACCGGAAAGAGACTCTGACCAGACACATGTTAGTTCATACAGGAGAGAAACCCTTGAGCTGCTCTGTTTGCAGTAAAAGCTTTACCCATAGACGGAGTCTGACCACACACATGTTAGTTCATACAGGAGAGAAAGCCTTCAGCTGTTCTGTTTGCAGTAAAAGCATTACCCGAAGAGGAAATCTGACCACACACATGTTAGTTCATACAGGAGAGAAACCCTTCAGTTGCTCTGTTTGCAGTAAAAGCTTTACCCATAGACAAAGTCTGACCAGACACATGTTAGTGCATACAGGAGAGAAACCCTTCAGCTGCTCTGTTTGCAGTAAAAGCTTTACCCAAAGACAACATCTGACCACACACATGATGATTCATATAGGAGAGAAATGCTAATCCTGTGCAATGGTAAAACTGATCCAAAGGATTCCAACTTAACATCACTAATGTGTATATAAGACAAAAAAGAAATAAAAGACATAAATCTGTCTCTACTTTTTTGACATTGATGTTTTGTTGCTGACATATGAACCAGTAAGTTTGGATCAGCTATGACGTTTGAATTTAAAGTGTTTATATGAAACAGTTACAGTGTAAGGATTCTTCTTCTCTCCTGATATCTTCTCTTCTTTCTGTCACTCTGTTTCCTTGGATGCCTCTGTGTTGGGTAGCAGAAGTTCTTCAGACAGCTCACGTGTAACCTTGTAATAAATAAACTGATGTAGAGTGAGAAAGACTTTCATCTACTTGTGTTATTTTGTGTCGAGTGCCTAAAGTCTCTTTGGTAAAGAAAAGGAACTCAGCAGAGCGACCACAGTCAGATCAGGTCCAGGTTTATTTAATTGAAAACCTTTAACCCTTAAGAATCCGATGAGCCAACTCCACTCCGACTCTCCCGGAGTTGCTGGACATACTCAGGGGAAGAAGGAGCTGTTTAAGGGTCAGGGGGCAGGCCAGTTACCAGGTCCCCCGGTTCACTAACTTCACGGCCAAACATCATGAAGTTGGGTGTGAAACTGGTAGCGCTGTGCCTGGTTGCTCTGTAAGCCATGACAGCGTAGGGGATCCTAAGGTCCCCGTGTCCGCGCTCGGCTGTTGTGGCCAGAATCTTCTGCAGGGTGGAGTTAAATCTTTCTACCGGTCCATCAGACTGTGGTCGAAAAGGTGTGTTGTGCATTTTCTCAATAACAGTGAGCCCAGTTTCTGGAACACCTCAGACTCGAAGTTACGACCCAGATCACTGTGCACTGTTTGTGGTGCACCATAACCACACACCCAGTCAGTGCTCTTTCTGCTGCCTTGTGTTTCTCCCCACTCAGGTTGCCTTCAGGTAAAGAGGGGCGGAGCCACTTAATCTGATGTTGTGCACCTGGGCACTTTGATTAAGAGGATTTGCCTGGGTTGTGAGAAAATGGGGGCTTGTCTGACTTCTGAACTTGGATTTGGCTTGATACTTGGTCGTTGTAAATCTAATTAGTTGTGTATCAGATTGTTTGTGTAGTTTGTTTGGAACTTGATCTGTGCAGAGTGGTAAGTAACCTCTCTGACTTGTTACTGGTACAATTTGTTGGGAGAATCACATGTTTTTCTTGTTTGAAGATTTTACTTTCTTCAGAGCATTAGTTGTACTTGTTAGTTTGACCGTCATTTTGATTAATTGATATTTAAAATGACAATGCTGTAACAAGGTTTGTTTGATAAGAGTTTTATTTTTGAGCACCCTGATCAGCAAGCCGCCGGGCAAGCAGGACTTGCCACTTTGTTATTTTGCCTTTTTTATTTTTGATGGTAACTCTGGGGAGAGGGTGCACCAAATTCGGTGTGTTTCAGGTGACTAGGTCAGTGGTCTTCTGGGATGGTGTCCGAGTTTGGGAGACGCCTCGAGCTTGACAAGCCATTGAAGAAGTGAGGCTTAGGTGAGTTAGTTATTAGTGTAGGTGTTGGGGTGTCTCCATAAAACTTGTAAAGTAAAGCAACATATTTTCTTTGTTTGTTGGACTGATTACCTTGTTACATTACATTTTTTGAGACGTTTGGTTAAGTTGGTTTTTAAACTTGGTATTTAATCAGTGGCAGACTTGACTTGGGATTTTGACAATGGCAAATTTTTTGGATGCTAGAGTCCTTAAAATAGGGGCAGGCATTACACCTAGTTTTGTTGATGCAGGTTTAACATTTGAAACAAAAAAGAAAAAACTAGAGCTTGAAAAGTACAAAATGCAACTCATTAAAGTAAATTTGCTTAAATAAACTGTACAGAAGCTATACACTGTATTAAAGACATAATACAAAAAATAACAAAGGGGAACACTGTACAATGAAATGAAAATATAAACATGTTTTCTGAGAAGTCTCCTGACAAACACACGATGTGCGTATAGACTCAGAGATGCATGTTCTCTGAAGTGATGTTCAAACCAAAGCTGCTGTTTTATTTCATGTGTAGTGAATTATTTAAAACGTATCTCCTGGTACCAGCTGGTGTATTTGTAGTTTATTGTAAGGCCAGAAGCCAGAACAAGGTGTTCTATGTTATTGCTCTGCCTCCACATGAATGATAAAGTTCCCTTGTTATTTGAAGTCATGTGGTGTTTGTTCCATCAGAGCTCAAACGTCTGTGTTTCTCCTCAGTGCGTCCCCCACAGCACCGCGATCAGTTTAGACGTCCCGAAGACGATCGAGGAGAACTTCGAGATGGAAGAATGGGTGAAACCTGCCGACGGCTCGCGCCCACTCGAGACAAAACATACACGAGGGACACTATAGAAGCTCAGTCTAATACTAAAGCTGTTTTGTTTTGACTCCCAGGAGTGATCTGGCTGACGCGCCGTACTGTCGTAGGTCAATACGATACCGTTTGCTGTTTGTCGATCAATAAGATTTCTGCAGTCATGTCTTTGATTTGCAGCATAATACAATCCATTTATTGCAGCACCATGAAGTGAATACAGCGTCCATCAGTTTCCATTCTTTGACCTAAACACACAAACAATACAGCTGTGGTTTCTCCATGCCGCCTGCCGCCTCAGCGGTCAAAAACCATAAGCCCTTCAGGGTCAAACACCTCCCGTACCTTGACAAGTGACGCACATATATACCTGTGACTTAAACAATAGGACAGCGACACCCAGTGGTACAATAGTGAAAATGATTTACAGTTTGACCCAAAAACATGAATATGGCTCTTACACTCCGGCCCCTAATTGTTAGTGACAAGTGGAGTCCTGAACCCACCGCTTCCAGAACAGATCCCAGATGTATTGAACCTGTCTCCACCTTCTTTTTGCGTACAGGTCCTGTTTCACAAACACAATCTGCAAATTATTCTTCCTGGGATGGTAAACACCATGATGGGGGATATACCAGACTTTTCCTTCTTCACAGTCCAGCTGATGTTGAGGGATTTTATCTGCATATCTTTCACCAATGACGTCATTGAAGAAGTTTGCGTACTCCTGATGAAACTGTTCATCTTTCTCAAACCTTTTTGTGAGCCCAAGAATCCTTTGCTTGGCCACCGATAGATTATTTGGAAGCATGGACTGCTCTTTCCTAAAAGGCATTTTCAGGCTGTAATGCCCATCCACCTGCTTTACTGAATGATTGACAATTTCTTCCGCTTCCAGCGCTGTGTGAGGTGGCCGCCGGTTGCAGCAGCTCCCGTTGTCCGTGTCGTTATATCGTATTTTTTGATTAGTTATTGTAGTGGCTATTTGTCCAAAAAACAAAAACAAAAAATCTAAATAAACTAATATCAAAAATAATCAAATGACCACTGATGCACCGTGGGGATGTAATGTACGCAGGCAAAAGAAATCCAATGTCCACGCAAGAGCTGCGGTATTTTGCTGGTTTATTTGAGGAAAGCAAACAAAAGAACAAAGAAAATCGTGGCTCCCGCTGCCTCTCTTGACCTGGTAAAAATCAATAGGCCCACCCAGGTGCATGCCGGTACCTCCACCTGCCTCTTACTTAAATAATCTCCGGTGCCCACAGTATTACCCAAATACCTACAGTGACATTAGTAGCAAAACTGCTTTCCCTTTTTCTTTGCTGTGAATATTTAGCATTGGAGACCTTGGAGTTGGAGGTTTGTGAGTCCTGAACGTTGCCAAAAAGTGGGTCTGAGGCAACTCTAACTTGCTTTTGAATGAAGCCAACAAGATCAATAAACATTGCTCTGCGACCACTACACTCTTGAAGATCACATGCAACACTTCTCCATCTTTCCCTTAATTTGTAAGGCAGTTTTAAGATGATGCTCCTCATGTTAGAAGGTAAGTCCAATTCCTTCATTTGCATCATTTGCTCTGTTAGATTTGAGCATCCTCGAAGAAACAGTGAGAATGATTGTAGTGCTTTAGTATCCTCACTTTTAACAGGTGGCCAGTTGTGAATCTTATCCATATAGGCAGCTACAATTTTGTATTCATTTCCAAAATGCTCTGCTAAAAGACCTTTGGCTCTATGGTATCCAATTTCTGAAGGCAGATGTTGACAGCTGTGCACCAAGTCCCTTGTTTGCCCCCTGGTGTACTGTTCGAGAAAATGCAAGCAGTCGCTCCAATTGGCTGTCTTCTCCTCCACTCCATTCTCAAAAGCTCTTATGAAAGACCTGTATTGAAGAGGGTCTCCATCAAATACTGGGATATTTCTTGATGAGAGAATAGAACTCAGATTATGCTGGACCAGCAGAGAAGTAATATCATTTTGTCTCTGCATTATGTTTACAATGTCATTCTGATAGTTGTCAGTCTGCTTACATACAAGTCCTGTTTGATGTTCATTAGCAGTTTCAGTCACTTTTACTGGAGCATGAAGCTGTAACATCTCATCCTTTTGTGTTTCTTGTCTTGGTTTGGGCTTAACATCTTGTGGATGAGAGATGGTATCAAGTCCAGCAATAACATTAACATTTTCTTCAATTACTGGTGCAAAGGTGTCAGCATTGGGATTTAATGCACTGACCTTTTGAGAATAGTTCCTTTCAAAGTAAGAGTTCATGCCATCTGAATATTTTGAGCCACACTGATGAATTTATTTCCAAGACCTGAAGCTTTGCATTTGTTATAGCCAGTTCCATTTCAAGTTCCAGTTGTTCCTTTTCTCTCCTCAGCTTTTCCTCTTGAGCTTCTATTTCATGTTTCCTTTTTAAAGCAGCAACACGCTCAATTAGAGCTGCCTTGTTGACCTTGGCTTTAATGCGCACAGAAGAGGCTGATGAGGTCCGTGATGAATGAGAATGAGTCCTCACAGAATTTGATTTTACACGTGACACATTAGAAGCACTGTCTTCAGGGTTGATATCATCTGCAAAATCATTTTCCTCGGGAGTGTCTCTTTCTGGCTCCACATAAGGATGACCCTTTTCAGACAGCCAGTTTTTAACCCCTTTTGTGAATTCACCGAACTTTGTCATTTTTTCTTCGAAGTATTTACATTGTTTTGTCAGTTCATCTTGTGGCAAGGGCAGCTTGATTAAAGATTCGTGCATGTGAGCTGCATCTTGATAACACTGAATGAACGTGACAAGCTCGGAGTTGACAGAATTGACATTTTGACTTGACTCCATTAACATGCAAATTTTTTCTACACACTTCTTGGCTTGTTTACATTTTGCACTCCTTTTTTCCTGGCACATTTCTGTGTAGAAGCACAAGCCTTTAGAATGATTTTTTATTTTTTTTTAAACTGCTTGTTGCGCAGCAATCAACATCCACAATGAGACAGAAAATCAGACCAAAAGCTTTCGACCAACATAACTTGTTTATTGGCCGATCACATCCAGTTTTCAAAACAAAGACACACTCTACAGTCGGGTTAATTGTCAATGGAAGCAGCCGACAGTCTTGCGTAAAAGTGTTGCGTAATAATAACACGCGGCGATTCTGCGCCGTCCAACTCCTCAAACTTCATAAACTTGGCACTTTAACGTGAAAACACTGACATTCAAACTCCAATCGTTTGGCCATTTTCCATTACAGCAGTCGTGTCACATACCAGTTTCTTGTGAGGAGGCTGAACGTTGTGTCGATCTCGGCCAGAAGCCGGTTTCCTTCTGACGCTGATTCCACAAGTTTGAATTAAACAATCTGTGCCGTTCATCCATCCAAAATCCAATAAGTTCCAATCCGTCCAGTGATGTGGAATCCTTCCTTTCTAGTCCAAGGGCGTGTTTTTTACTTTATGTAGTGGCTATTTGTCCAAAAAACAACAAAAAAAATCTAAATAAACTAATATCAAAAATAATCAAATGACCACTGATGCACCATGGGGATGTAATGTACGCAGGCAAAAGAAATCCAATGTCCATGCAAGAGCTGCGGTATTTTGCTGGTTTATTTGAGGAAAGCAAACAAAAGAACAAAGAAAATCGTGGCTCCCGCTGCCTCTCTTGACCTGGTAAAAAACAATAGGCCCACCCAGGTGCATGCCGGTACCTCCACCTGCCTCTTACTTAAATAATCTCCGGTGCCCCAGTATTACCCAAATACCTAACAAAAATACTAATACAAAACTAAATTTACTAAACAAATAACTAGCAAAAAAGAAAACGTTACCCAAAATCTTTTCTAAATAAAGAAAACGTTTAGACTAATTAAATAAACAACACCATCCAAATATTAGTAAACTAAATACAAAAACTAATTCTATCCCCAATTAAATAGCTCCAACAGTTATTATTTGTGTTTACTGTGTGTTTTTTGAGTATTAGTTTAACCTATTGTGTGGAAATGGCTACTTTCGCTCTTGGAACTTTTTGCGCTGTTTTTCTGTTACTTTGGACACTCTTTGTAACAGAGAGCAGCGCACAGCTGAGTGAGGGCATTGTTTACACACGTGATCAGCTGATGGCGCTCTGCAAGGTGCTACAGCCCGGAGCAAGGCCTGTAATTCCGGGGGAGCTGAGGAGGCGACGCCGGGGTTGCAGAGCTGGAGCTAAGAGAAGAGCTAAGAAGAGAAAACATAAGCCTTCTGTACCAGCGGTGATTATGGGGAACGTGAGGTCTTTGGACAACAAGACGGACGAACTCGACGCGCTTGTTCGGCACCAGTGGGAATACCGCGAGTGCAGTATTATGTGCTTCACGGAGACATGGCAGCACTCGGACATCCAGGACCACAGCGTGGCGGTACCCGGCGTCAGGACTTTTCGGGCGGACAGGGACGTTATTAAGAGCGGTAAGAAGAAAGGTGGAGGGATTGCACTGTATGTGAGTGAGAGATGGTGTAATCCTGGCCATGTTAGCGTGAAGGAACGTCTCTGCAGCCCGGACATTGAACTGTTGGAATGCGCCCATATTACCTGCCCAAGGAATTCACGTACGCCATTGTTATAGCTGTTTACATCCCACCATCAGCTGATGCAGAGTCTGCGAGTGATGCCATTCACTCTACTGTTTCACAGCTTCAAACTAAGCATCCAAATGCTTTTTTAACCATTACCGGGGACTTTAATCATGTAAAAATGGACAAAACACTACCCACTTTTCATCAATATGTTAACTGTCCAACTAGAGAAAATAAAACACTGGACCTTCTGTATGCTAACGTTAAGGAAGCATACAGTACCACTGCCCTTCCCCCCCTGGGCAGATCAGACCACAACCTGGTCCTACTGACACCAGAGTATATCCCCCTGGTCCAAAGACAGCCTGTGACCACAAGGACTGTTAGGAGGTGGACACAGTAGAGCAATGAGGCACTGCAGGACTGCTTTGAGTCCACAGACTGGGATGTACTCAGCAAGTTTTCTGATGACTCTGCGGTGGTGGGGTGTATAAGTGATGGGCAAGAGGGGGAGTACAGAGAGCTGGTGGATAACTTTGTGGAGTGGACAGGAAGAAATCACCTGATTCTGAACATGGATAAGACCAGGGAGATGGTGATTGACTTCAGAAGGAAGAGGACAGAGCCACCACCGCTGTGCATCCTGGGAGAGGATGTGTCTGTGGTGGAGAAGTACAAGTACCTGGGTGTCAACATAGACAACAAACTGAACTGGAAGGCCAACACTCAGGCTGTGTACAAGAAGGGGATGAGCCGACTCTACTTTCTGAGGAAGCTGAGATCCTTCAACGTGTGCAGCAAGATGTTGGAGATCTTCTATCAGTCTGTTGTGGACAGTGCACTGTTCTCTGCTGTGGTCTGCTGGGGGAGCAGCATTGGAGTTGGTGACACTAAAAGACTAGACAAACTCATTAAGAAGGCCTGCTCTGTGATAGGCTGCAAGCTGGACTCTTTTGTAGTGGTGACAGAGAGGAGGACTGTAGTGGTTTCTTCGGTCTTCTTAATAAATCTGATGTTCTTAAACTGAGTTCTTTCTTAACCACTCTATAGTGACGACATTACGCTGTTTTACGCGTTGAGTTGGCTTCACACATGTTCCCATGTGTCCACGGTAAAACTACCGTGTTGCTCCGCCGTCACTCGTTTATTTTACTTAGACAGCGTAACACAACAATACACTTTACTTCCTGTCTCCTGACCACATGACTACGGAAGTCTTACAGAATCACAACAAACCTTCAAAATAAAATAGGAATAATCTCAGTAAATATTCCCAAGATAAACACAAACATATCGTCTGCTATGCTCTAACAAATCATAATCCAAACAATAATAATCAAACTTATTAATGCAAAAATGGCGCTTACATTCCGGCCCCTAATTGTTACTGCAAAGCATAACAATTATATCTCAAACATTAAAGTGACATTTAACTTCAGATCGGGAATAATTTGACTGACTTGTTTAACATATATAGTCATCACTGCTAAACAACAACAAATGTCAAATTCACTTTTAGTAGAACTCAAAAATTCACTCAAATGTAATATGTTACTCATGCTAAGTCTCACACTTTAGACACAAGCATATTACTTAACACAATGAACTTAACTTATTCATCCATTTCAAGCAACAGACATAACTTATTTATTGGCCTTTCCAAAACATTAGTTTTAGTTTTAACAAATGCACGTCTGACAAGTCCGTTTGAGTCAGAAACTGTCCTTTCAACTTTTGCCATCAACCAGGAACCTCTGGATGCGCTCTCATCCACAATAAGAACAACATCTCCTGATTTCAGGTTTCTTCTGGGTACTAACCACTTCTGTCTCTCTTGTAGAAGCGGCAAGTACTCCTTAGTCCATCGCTTCCAAAAAATGTCTGTCAGGTATTGTACCTGTTTCCACCTTCTCTTCACATACATGTCCTCCTTCTGAAACACTCCAGGAGGTAGTACTGGTTGTCTCTTAAGAAGAAGCAGATGGTTAGGTGTAAGTGCCTCTAAATCGTTTGGATCATTAGAGACTCTTGTTATCGGCCTGCTGTTGACAATTGCTTCGACTTCACAAAACAATGTGCGGAGGCGTTCATCATCTTCAAGCGGTTGCT
Organism: Labrus mixtus; assembly: GCF_963584025.1. Lineage (NCBI taxonomy): Eukaryota > Metazoa > Chordata > Actinopteri > Labriformes > Labridae > Labrus > Labrus mixtus. Next base: position 2,601,807 of record NC_083612.1, on the reverse strand, counting down.
GTTTCAGGATCTGGGTAAGAATTTTCCTCACAGAACGAATCTGTCTCTCCCAGACGCCACCAAAATGTGAACCCGCTGGTGGGTTAAACATCCAGGTAATGCCTTTCTGCATTAATGTCTCTGTTATTTTTGAATGATTCCAACCTTTGATTGCTTCACACATTTCTTTTTCTGCTCCAACCAGGTTAGTACCATTATCTGATCTCATAACAGATACTTACCTCTCCTTGCTATAAACCTTCTAAATGCGTTTATGCACGAGTCAGTATCAAGTGAATGGGCAACTTCTATGTGAATTGCTCGAACAGTAAGACGTGAACAAAACACCGTATCTTTTGACTCTACTCCTCCCTTGTTTGACCTCAAATGGCCCAAAATAGTCTATGCCCACATTTGTGAAAGGAGGCTTGTCAGGAATCAGTCGATCTGGAGGCAAACTTGCCATTCTTTGCTCACCTGGTTTCGCTGAAGTCTTTCTGCATGCAACACACTTGGACAGTATTTTTCACAGAGCTGAGTCTGCTTGTGGAATCCAAAATCTTTCTCTCAGTCTTGACAACATGTAGTTTCTTCCACTGTGTCCTGTTTCTTGGTGAATGTGTCTGAGGATCAACGTAGAAACATGATGACCGTTAGGCAGGATCACAGGATGCTTTACATCTGCCGGCAGTGAAGACTGATGCAATCTTCCTCCAACTCTTAACATCCCATCTTGCACAACAGGATCAAGCTTTACAATATGACTGTTTCTTTTAAGCTTGTAACCTTTCTGAAGAGACTCAAGTTCATCACTAAAGCTTTGACTTTGACAAAGTTTGATTATCTCAACTTCTCCCTTTGCAACATCTTCAGCAGTGAGAAGAGACCCTTTAATAGTTGACCTGAACTTCTGCATTTGACTTGCAACCATTTCAGTTTTCTTTTCCAGACTCACTTCATCACTTGCTTGTGAGAATAGAAGCTTGCGATGTGTGTTCAGCTTGTGAAGCAACTGTTTGAACTTCATCATCCAGGATACTGCCTTTTTTAAACAGTGCCAGTCTGAATAATGACAGATAAACTTGTTAAGCAGATTCTCATGCACATTTGTAGCATTCACACTCACTGCTGCTTTAACTTCCACATCATCCTTTTGTATTTCTCTCATGTCCGGTGAAACTGGCCAATGTCCATCGTCCTTTAACAAAAACTCTGGTCCACAAATCCAGTTTTGACACTCTATGAACTTGTCTGCATTCATACCTAGTGATGCATGGTCAGCTGGGTTCAGCTCAGAACATACATACATCCATTGACTTGTCTTTGTGTTGTCTCTGATGAGCGACACTCTGTTTGCAACAAAGGTTTTAAATCTAACACTTTCACTGGCAATATATCTCAACACAGTGGTGCTGTCAGACCAAAACACAGACTCTTCAAGCTGCATTTGCAGCTCCTTTCTCATGAGCCGGTCTATTTTAACAGCAACAGCAGCTGCTGTTAACTCCAGCCTCGGAATTGTTGTTTGCTTGAGTGGCGAAACTCTGGCCTTGCTGATGATGAATGAACAGTGAGTTTCTCCTTTCTCGTTGGTTATGCGAAGGCAGGTAACAGCACCATAACCTTTCTCGCTGGCATCAGCAAAATTATGCAATTGCGCTGATGTGATTGTTCCAAATCCAATCGGTTTCAAACACCGCTCCACTGTGAAACCATGAAGCTTTGTAAGATCCGAAATCCACATTTGTGCTCTTTTAGCCAGTTCAGCGGGGATGTCCTCATCCCAGGAGACTTTTCTGCCACAAAGCTCCTGCAGGATCATCTTTGCTGGAAGGATGACAGGTGACAAGAATCCCAAAGGGTCATATATGGCACTTACAAATGAGAGGATGCCACGTCTTGTCTGAGGAGTTTGTTTTGCATTTATCCTAACCTTGAAAACATCTGTCTCAGTACACCAGTTGACTCCTAGTACTCTCTCATCAGGTAAAGCATCATGACTAAGATCTAAATCTTTAACCTGTTTTGCTCTTTCTGTTTCAGGAATGGATGCGAGGACAACTCTGCTGTTACTCATCCATTTTGTAAGATGAAATCCTCCACTCTCACACACTGTTGTTAAGTCTTTGACCATAGCACATGCTTGTGTTTCACTTGACACCGATAAAAGACAATCGTCTACATAAAAGTTGTTCACAACAGCTTTTACTGCAGCAGGTGTCATCTTGTCTTTAGCATCTTCAGCTGTCTTTCTGAGCGCAAAGTTGGCACAGCTGGGGGAGATGTTGCACCAAACAAATGCACAACCATCTTGTACTCTTGAAGAGGTTCATTTATGTTTCCATCTGGCCACCAGAGGAACCGCAGGAGCTCACTGTCTTCTGGTGGTACTCTTACTTGGTGATACATCGCTTCTATGTCTGACATTAAAGCAATGCGGTCATGTCTAAATCTTGTTAACACTCCAACCAGTGAGTTGGTCAGATCTGGACCTTGTAATAGTTCTCCGTTCAGTGACTTGCCTTGATATGATGGTGCACAGTCGAAGACTACGCAAAGTTTTCCTTTTTGTGGATGATACACCCCGTGATGAGGTATATACCAAACTCTCTCATTTTCAATCACAGTCTTTTCATGTGATACTTTAACTGCGTATCCTTTGCTTAACAGGTCAGACATGAAGTCTTTATATTCTCTGTGAAAGTCTCTGTTCTTGACAAGTTTCCTTTTCAGGTTTTCTGCTCTCTGGACAGCTACACTGCGGTTAACAGGCATTTTTGTGTCTTTGTTTCTCAGAGGAAGACCAACACTGTAGTGTCCATCAACCCTTTTCACTGTTTCATTAACAGAGTTCATGAACTGAATATCTTCTCGTGACATTTCTTGTTTTTCTTCACAGGCTTTCTCTGGAAAATCATGGTTGAACTGTTGCACTAGGAGGTTCTCTACATTAGCAATAGAAATGTGATTCACAGAAACACTGAGTTCACTTTCAGATGAAGTAGTGCAATCATCTCTCCTGAGAGGACCATTAATTACCCAGCCTAGGACAGTTCGAACTGCATATGGACCGTTGTCTTCACTGTGAATGACTTCCCACGGTTCCATAGCTTTGTGCACATCACATCCTATTAACAAACCAATGTCTGCATCAATCTGTGGCAGCTGAATACCATGAAGATGTGGCCACTTTTCCAAATCCTCTTGCACTGGAATGTTCTCCTTGGAAACTGGAATGTCTTTATGAGTGTAAATCTCGGGTAAGTCAATGTAAATGTTCTCTTTCAAACCACACACCTCTAGTCCAGTAAGATGGTAGCTTGGCTCTAACTTTTCCTGGCCCATTGTGCGAAGCAGGATCTGAGTTTTCTTACCTTCAAGGTCAAGCTGCCTCATTAGCTCCTCGGAGCAGAATGTGGCTTGGCTTCCATTATCCATGAATGCACAAGTCTCTATTATCTTGTTGCTTTTCTTTGACTTGACACACACAGGAACAATCGACAAAACACGACTGTCTGTTCCGGCCCCAGTGGCTCCACAGGTCCCACCTGAGATGTGTGTTGATTCATCAGCTGTAGTCTTTTCTGTGGTGTTTTTCTGACTGCTGTCAACCTTTTCATTATCTTCTTCTTTTGTGAAATGAAGCATGCTTGGGTGTTTCTTTGAACAGAACTCACATGAAGCTCTTTTTCTACAGTCCTTACTTAAATGTCCTGATGTCAAACATCCAAAGCACAAACCTTTGCCTTTAAGAAAATCTAGTTTTTCCCTGTAAGGCTGATTTCTGATTTTGTGACATTCTGCCAATGTATGTTGTTTTTCACAGTACACACATAGTTTCTGAAATGCACTGCCTGTGTAACATGTAGAGGAGTACGAGTTTTTACCATGATCATGTGCCTTTTCATTTGCAGAAGGTGCTACACTTGTGGCAAAAGCACTTCCCTTTGGTCTAGATGTTCTTGTCGTTTTCAGGTTTGCATAAGGTTTTCCCTTATCCTCAGCATCCTTTATGTCTCCAAAAATAGGATCAGCAGCTATTCTACCTTGTCTGCTTATGAATCTAACCAGATCTGAAAACTTTGCTCTTTGTCCAGTTGCCTCCTGAATGTCAAAAGCAGAAACTCTCCACTTCTCTCTTATCTTGTAAGGTAACTTAGAGACAGTAATTCTGAGATTAGTGGGATTCTCAATTTCTTGAAGGGTACGTCAGGTTTAATCTGTGGCCAGTTGAATGCTCTGTTCATGTAGGAAGTTGCAATTTTCAGTTCGTTACCATAGTGATAAGTCAACAGCTTTCTTGCCTCATGATAGCCTTGATAAGGACTCATGTGTTGACAACTTCTTACCAAGTCTCTGGGCTCACCTCTGGTAAACTGTTCAAGGTAGTATAACCTATCACTGTCACTATCTGTCTTGCCCTGAATTGTATGGTCAAAAGCTCTTATGAATGATTTAAACTCAAGTGGATCTCCACTGAAAACAGGAATGTCTCTTTGGGGCAAATGTGACAGTCTCTGTTGTTTGACTAATATCTCAGTGATGTTATTTTGTTTAAGCATCACTTCACACAGATCTACTGGGTCATCATTGATGCCATTCTCCTGTGTCTGGTTTTCTTGTTTCATTTGATGATCAGTTACCTTTAACCATTCTGAATGTCCAAGCTTTGTTTCTGGAAGCTGGTTCCTTTGCGGCTGATTGTCTGAAAGTCGTACTTCAGGATCAGCAACTGCATCACTCGTACAACTTTCGTATTCATAGTTTTCCAACACTTTTATTTTGGCTGTAGAAGCAGCAATAGCTGTGTCAATCTCAAGATGTTCCCTTTTCGCCTTCAATTTGCATTCTTCAAAGTCTAATACTTGTCTCTGTTTCAAGGATGCTGCACGTGCAAGTAAAGCGGCACGTTCTGCTTGTTCCTTCCGACGTACAGATGATATGGATGAAGCTCTGGATGATCTTGATGAACTGCTTGTGGCTGTGCTTCGTACAACACATGACCCAAATGTCGTTTTTAAGGGTGCATCAGCGACAGACACACTATCATCTGGATTCACGTCATCTTGGTGTTGTTGTCTTATATTAGATGTCCATCCCTCAACCTCAAGCATGAATTTATTAACTTGCTCAATTTTTGGCTTGAACCAAAATGTTTGATCAGCCTCTTTTTCTTCTTCGGGTAGCAGCAACAGTACATTATCATTTGTATGAATAAACTCATTCTGTAGTTTCGAGCATTCATTCAAGTGATCATCAACAATGTCTGGACTCTCATTATCTTTCATAAGTCCATTAATCTTATTCGTTTTTGCTGTTAGCTGTGAGAGTTTAGATCGTCTTGCATTAATGTGCCTGTTCAGGCACTCTTCCAAACCCTTTTCTGTGTACTTTGGCGCCCTCTTCTGGTCAGCCCTGCTACTGCAGCTCTGTGCGCCAGGTCCAGGATCCTGCGCGTCGTCGTCCGCCATGATGCCTCTTTTACACAACTTCTAGTTCAACAAGTGTTCATGAACGATGGTCTATGACACAAAGCACGGCATGCTTTCATAATGAGTGTCATCGTAGTAAGACCAAACATCCTTGTTGTCTTGTTTTCTCGAGAAGCTGAGTATCTTACATTTATTCTTGTACCGTCTTGTACAGTTCTTGCGTCGTCATGGCGTCTGACGTCAAGCTTGTGAGCGGGTAGTTTTACTTAATGTAGTGGTTTCTTCGGTCTTCTTAATAAATCTGATGTTCTTAAACTGAGTTCTTTCTTAACCACTCTATAGTGACGACATTACACTGTTTTACGCGTTGAGTTGGCTTCACACATGTTCCCATGTGTCCACGGTAAAACTACCGTGTTGCTCCGCCGTCACTCGTTTATTTTACTTAGACAGCGTAACACAACAATACACTTTACTTCCTGTCTCCTGATCACATGACTACGGAAGTCTTACAGAATCACAACAAACCTTCAAAATAAAATAGGAATAATCTCAGTAAATATTCCCAAGATAAACACAAACATATCGTCTGCTATGCTCTAACAAATCATAATCCAAATAATAATAATCAAACTTATTAATGCAAAAATGGCGCTTACAAGGACTCTGAACAAACTGTTATCCATTATGGATAATCCTGATCACCCTCTGCACACCCTACTGGACAAACAGCGAAGCAGCTTCTCCAACAGAGATGATAACAGACGGGATGTGGGTCAAACTGTAAAGTACATTGTGTTCAAGTGCTCATTTTTCTGTGAAGTTTGTTTTAAATAAGTTATTTGAGGTTGAAAAACGGGATTTTACGTCATATTTGACGATGATTGACAGCCGCGGATCTTGCGTAGCTCTCTTTGTGAATAGTAAAAGTTACGTAGTGAAGGAAAGCCGAGACGCCATTTAATTTTTCCGTTCAGTTTTTTCGTCTTTTTTGAGCTGGCAAAATGAGTTGTTCTGCAGTAAACTGTTCTAACCGACCTGTGGGAGCTAAGGGATCTTTGCAGTTTTTTTGGTAAGTAAAAAAGTGTGATTTATGTGTCATTGGTTAAAGTCGTTATCTAGCTAGCTAACACATAAGCAGTCTAAGGTTAGCTGAAATGTTGTAAAGCTAGGTTACTTATCCGGCATGATTTATCTTTTTATTTTATTTTTTAAAATGAGCAAACCTAATAACTGACATGCTATGTTTCTTGATATTGTTATATCATTATTGTGATTTAAATTGTATTTAAAACCAAGAATCGTAATATAAAATCTGTTCATAGATGAGGTTCATTGACTGTACAGTTATTTTACAGCAAAAATAAATAGTCTGGTAAAGTCTCAAAAAAGTATCTAGGGCAAAAACAAAGCCAAATAATTTAAATCTGGCCTGCATCATTACTAATGTGTACATGTTTACAGTCTGAGTGATAAGTGGGTTATACAGAGAGTAACAGGTTTTACTTTCACCGTGCAGACTGAAATTCATAGAACTATATACGAGGGTAGAATATTTCTCTATGTATCCAGATAAAACTAAAGGTAAGATCTGATTTAATATAACTGTTACTGATTTAAGATCCAGATAAAACTAAAGGTAAGATCTGATTTAATATAACTGTTACTGATTTAAGATCCAGATAAAACTAAAGGTAAGATCTGATTTAATATAACTGTTACTGATTTAAGATCTAGATAAAACTAAAGGTAAGATCTGATTTAATATAACTGTTACTGATTTAAGATCCAGATAAAACTAAAGGTAAGATCTGATTTAATATAACTGTTACTGATTTAAGATCCAGATAAAACTAAAGGTAAGCTCTGATTTAATATAACTGTTACTGATTTAAGATCCAGATAAAACTAAAGGTAAGATCTGATTTAATATAACTGTTACTGATTTAAGATCCAGATAAAACTAAAGGTAAGATCTGATTTAATATAACTGTTACTGATTTAAGATCCAGATAAAACTAAAGGTAAGATCTGATTTAATATAACTGTTACTGATTTAAGATCCAGATAAAACTAAAGGTAAGATCTGATTTAATATAACTGTTACTGATTTAAGATCCATATAAAACTAAAGGTAAGATCTGATTTAATATAACTGTTACTGATTTAAGATCCATATAAAACTAAAGGTAAGATCTGATTTAATATAACTGTTACTGATTTAAGATCCAGATAAAACTAAAGGTAAGATCTGATTTAATATAACTGTTACTGATTTAAGATCCAGATAAAACTAAAGGTAAGATCTGATTTAATATCACTGTTACTGATTTAAGATCCATATAAAACTAAAGGTAAGATCTGATTTAATATAACTGTTACTGATTTAAGATCCAGATAAAACTAAAGGTAAGATCTGATTTAATATAACTGTTACTGATTTAAGATCCAGATAAAACTAAAGGTAAGATCTGATTTAATATAACTGTTACTGATTTAAGATCCAGATAAAACTAAAGGTAAGATCTGATTTAATATAACTGTTACTGATTTAAGATCCAGATAAAACTAAAGGTAAGATCTGATTTAATATAACTGTTACTGATTTAAGATCCAGATAAAACTAAAGGTAAGATCTGATTTAATATAACTGTTAATGATTTAAGATCCAGATAAAACTAAAGGTAAGATCTGATTTAATATAACTGTTACTGATTTAAGATCTAGATAAAACTAAAGGTAAGATCTGATTTAATATAACTGTTACTGATTTAAGATCCAGATAAAACTAAAGGTAAGATCTGATTTAATATAACTGTTACTGATTTAAGATCCAGATAAAACTAAAGATAAGATCTGATTTAATATAACTGTTACTGATTTAAGATCCAGATAAAACTAAAGGTAAGATCTGATTTAATATAACTGTTACTGATTTAAGATCCTGATAAAACTAAAGGTAAGATCTGATTTAATATAACTGTTACTGATTTAAGATCCAGATAAAACTAAAGGTAAGATCTGATTTAATATAACTGTTACTGATTTAAGATCCATATAAAACTAAAGGTAAGATCTGATTTAATATAACTGTTACTGATTTAAGATCTAGATAAAACTAAAGCTAAGATCTGATTTAATATAACTGTTACTGATTTAAGATCCAGATAAAACTAAAGGTAAGATCTGATTTAATATAACTGTTACTGATTTAAGATCCAGATAAAACTAAAGGTAAGATCTGATTTAATATAACTGTTACTGATTTAAGAGACTAACTGAAACGTGAACACAAACATCAACAACCTGCGGTGGTGTAATGTAATATTAACCGAGCATCATGCTGCTTAAACTGATAAATATTCTGCATTGTCTTCCACACACCATTTCAACAGTCACAAGTTGATCATAGTGTAAATTTAATGACGCTCATTGAGAATTTGTACTAAAAATTGACAAAACCTGCGGTGATTGTGACTGTGTCTGTATTTAACACCTTTCAAAGGAAGGTGTTAATACAGGAGATCAGAGTTACACACAACATGCTGCTGTTATTGTAGTTAGGAGGAGACATAGGTACAATAAAAGAAGACATAAAGATCACGTTTTTCCCCACACATGTTAATATGTTTTAAATGTCATGCATTTATTTTTGATTTCGCTTCAATAATCGTTAACGAAGAGTAACACGATGATTAAACTACAGGCTATTGTTGTCTTTATATATCCAAAGAAAACTGAACATCCACAGCCTCTGCATTCAAAAGAATTTCAACATTGACATTTATTTCTTCCTATTTCCCTCTTTTCACCAACAGTATATTTTAAACTGAGGATTTCCTTTTTCTCGGGTCTCTCGTCTCTCCCCAGCTCGCCCCCTCCGGTGCGCTCCTCTCCATAATGTGCTCGTCTCCTCCCTCTACAGCCCGCTGCTGCTACTCTGTAGGACGTTTGGATTGGGGGACCTCACCAATAAAATACTATTTTATATTTTATAAGCAGTTTGCCACCACACTGTACTTTTACTCTCCAAAGGCATATGAGTATTTGCGTGACAACTTTAACAAAGCTTTACCACACAGTCACACCATCCACACAGCTGATCCAGGATTTACTGTAGCATCTTTTACAGCACTAAGAGGTCATGTGCAGGCAAACAGAGAGAAGGGAAAAGAATCAATCTGTGCTCTCAAATAACAAAGCAGTCTCAAATCTTTTTGAGGAATTACAGCTAAAAATCTACTTTGCATACAGTACATCCTCTGATAAATACAGTGAAGTACTTTGATTGCATTTCTGTGATGTTCCTGTAGGTGACCATGATGCAGCCAGACTGAAGCAGCACGTTGTGAAGGCGGACGCCATCATCTTGTCTTTGCAGTGCTGATTCTGAAGAGAACGCCTTCACATAGGACTCAAAGGTAAAATGATCTCTCATATGATTGGACTGTGTTATTGTAACCGCTATCAGCATAAAAGTAATTTTAGTAACAATTTATAATCCTTCTTAAAATGTAAGGAAGACTAGCAGAAGATTTTAACAGCCTCTGTGATTCTGCAAGAAGTTCATGTTTAAATTGTTCTTCTTTCTGTCTTCAAGGAAATCAATGCTCAAAGGAAACAGCAGTCCAGACTCTGATTCCAGCTCCGGTGAGGTTCTGCACACAAATCTGATTATATGAGAATATTTAACATTAGTTTAATTTATCAGGCTGGCCCATGTGATGACAGTTTAAAATAATCTTCAATAGAAAGTGGCAGGAACACTTGTCTTAAAACATAAATTCATAAAGATGATCATATTATTGGATTCATCATGTCTTGTTATATATTTTGTTTTTCCTCTTAAATAGTTCTCCTGTCTTTAAAACAAACTTTAGAAGCTGAAGTTTAGCAGAACCTGAGGACAGATCTGATTTCAGGTCTGAGGCAGAAACATCACAGTAAAATTCATTATACTTTACATTTAACTCCATGATTGTTTTTCTTTATTACAGAAGATGCCCTCAGATTCAGATCCATCAGCAACCCCTGACAACATGGAGGACTCGTCCCCTGAGCGTTTCCTGTCCTCTCTCGATGTTCTTCTCTTCAGTTATTAACTCTTGAAAACAGCAGCACAACATGCCAGACTGTTTGACAAGTCTGTGATTGAATAAATGGAAATGGAATCTCATGTGTATCTTGTTATGCTTATTGGCTTTAAATGTTTAATATTAAATAAGTTTGAAGGCCATTTATCTCAGACGAGACCGGCTGTGACACGCTGTGCTCGTCTGTTAGCTTTGCTGTTGTCTTAGCTGTTGTTGGTCAAGAAGAACTTAATGTCAGTTCAAGGCCTTTTCAAATGTGAGCTATAAACTTAACTGCTAAATGATTTTACTGTGACCAACACTTTGTAGTGCTCCAGTAAATCAGAGACAGTCAATTCAGATTTAAAAAAAGTTTATTTAAACATTTTATGAAAAAAGAAAAACTTCCCCTGGCTTCATTAACCATGTGGAAAATAAGTAAGGGAGAACATCAGGTTGAACTGCTGGAACATAGGAGAAAGTATAAAAAATAATTTAACAAAGATCCTGGATGATTGTTTGACTGTTAAAATATGACGGAAAAGCAAATCCAACACAACCCTCCAGCATCTGGCCTTTCAAACACAGGGCAACATCATGGAAAGAAAAATAGCACCATTGAATATTGACCTGGATCTCTGTGTTTTATCTGAGGATGACTCTGTCCACCTTCTCACTGTTCACTGTCACAAAGCTCCAGACTCTGTCCACCTTCTCACTGTTCACTGTCACAAAGCTCCAGACTCTGTCCACCTTCTCACTGTTCACTGTCACAAAGCTCCAGACTCTGTCCACCTTCTCACTGTTCACTGTCACAAAGCTCCAGACTCTGTCCACCTTCTCACTGTTCACTGTTCACTGTCACAAAGCTCCAGACTCTGTCCACCTTCTCATTGTTCACTGTCACAAAGCTCCAGACTCTGTCCACCTTCTCACTGTTCACTGTAACAAAGCTCCAGACTCTGTCCACCTTCTCACTGTTCACTGTCACAAAGCTCCAGACTCTATCCACCTTCTTACTGTTCACTGTCACAAAGCTCCAGACTCTGTCCACCTTCTCACTGTTCACTGTCACAAAGCTCCAGACTCTGTCCACCTTCTCACTGTTCACTGTCACAAAGCTCCAGACTCTGTCCACCTTCTCACTGTTCACTGTCACAAAGCTCCAGACTCTGTCCACCTTCTTACTGTTCACTGTCACAAAGCTCCAGACTCTGTCCACCTTCTCACTGTTCACTGTAACAAAGCTCCAGACTCTGTCCACCTTCTCACTGTTCACTGTCACAAAGCTCCAGACTCTGTCCACCTTCTCACTGTTCACTGTAACAAAGCTCCAGACTCTGTCCACCTTCTCATTGTTCACTGTCACAAAGCTCCAGACTCTGTCCACCTTCTCACTGTTCACTGTCACAAAGCTCCAGACTCTGTCCACCTTCTCACTGTTCACTGTCACAAAGCTCCAGACTCTGTCCACCTTCTCACTGTTCACTGTCACAAAGCACCAGACTCTGTCCACCTTCTCACTGTTCACTGTTACAAAGCTCCAGACTCTGTCCACCTTCTCACT